>NC_061523.1:300000-430000 GCF_022379125.1 Scophthalmus maximus | reverse complement strand
ATTCATTGTACAACAACTTTAGTGCAACATCAAAAGCCAATATGCTCCAATAAATCTGACTATATGGAGGGAAAACGTCTCCGAGGAAGCAGAAAATAGAGCCTGACTTCTCCTCCACCGGCCCGTCCGTAAAGTCCCCTCGTCAAAGTCGAGCGAAGGGGCTGACGGGCCATTGTGATGGATGACACTGACGCCTTTATTCAACATTAGCATTTATTAAACACCGACACGGTTCGAGCGAGCCGCTCGCTGCTGACAAACCCGATTAGCGTGCGGAGAGCAAAGCCCGTGGTTCTTTCCCGGGCATTGTGGGAGCAGAATGGCGGGAAACACTAAACCACGGCTATCAATTATCCTAATCAAACAGAGACTCGATGCGACGGCAAATAATCAGTTTGAAAGGCGCTAAGCCGCGCGATAGCGCTGCAACAATGTAACTGTACTCGTTTCGCCGGCCCAAGGGCACTCAAAGTCAGCGGGCGTCGTGCTCACCCACTCCGGCCCTGGTGGGATTCAAAAGGTTGATCAGATGAGGCCAAAAACTTCTCACATTTAATATCTCATGTTCGCACTGTTGTTAACTTCCTGGCCCGATTCCTCGCAGAATGTTTCCAAGTTGAGACTTGACCGTCTTATCTCAGACGAGGGCCGCGGCACGGCTTCTTTCATTGCTTCCTTTGTTCCAAAGAAACAAGAGGAAGAGTAAAACGAGGGCATTTGAAGCAGGGCTACATCGGCACGCAGCAGCCGGCTGCTGGCTACCACGCTGGTGAAGAAGGCCACACTGTACCCGGAGAACTGAGCCTCAAAGCAGCGTTTGTCAGCTTTGGCTCGTCCACTGACAAACGATGAGAGGTTTCCAAAAGAGAGATGCCCGCTCCGTCATTGACACCAACACTCGGGTTATGAGCTTCCAGTGAGCCCCTACTTTGTGTAAACGGCCGAGACTGTTTGCAACGGAAGATGAACTCCGGCTGGCAGCGTTGACATGAAATGCTCATGCAACTGGAAATAGGACAACATCCACATAGAGGAGCGGCCTGCCTCGGTCCAGATTAGTGGGGATGCTCCACAGTGGTGGAAAAGGAGAAAACCTGACTCTGAGCTCATTAGAGCTAAAGAAAAAGGGGTGTCTGTTTACTGACGTCTGTCACCCATGCAGCCGACTGGGGCCACGGTGGAAGTGGCAGGGAAAGGCGTCCCTTGGCACGGCGAGGACCAGGCGCGATGAAGAGTTCCGTCTCCGAGAGTGAAGACATAAACCCACCGTTCTTAACTCAGTGGGGCGCTATTGTGTGATCTCCGAGGGGTTCCTAGACAGGCGAGATTTTTTTTAAAATGGGAAGAAAAGAGAAAAACAGAGAGGATGGATCCGGGAGAATATATATGGTCGGTGAGGAGGCCGGGGAGAACAGAATGACCGCATGAATGGAGGCATTAATTGACCTCATGAACGGATGAATCGCCTGTTTTGTCTGCCGCGGCCTCAACCTACTTGGTCCGCGTCCCAGCGCCGCGGCGCGAGCATGGCCTCATTAAAGGGCCCGTCACGTCCCGTCGGGTGGTCTCTGGCACCGAGTGGCCGCGCTCCCGGGGAACGGCACTCCTCATTAACACCGCGTCGCATGTTTACAAAACAGCAGCAGCGGCGCTCTCTGCCCACCGACATGAAATCATTACGTGCCAGAGGAGACGGTGCCTAATGCTCACATTAAAGGCGAGCACTTTGTCTTCCTCCCTATTCTTCCAGTCGAGGGAGGTAAGAGGAAGTCACAGTGGCACAAGACAGAAATGAGGACGTTCTAAAAGTACGACGCTCGCATCGTAAAAGCTGATTGTCGGACACGCCGAAGTGCTTTTAGATGATGCTGACTCCAGCCATGTGAGGTGCCGGTCATAATTAAAAACTGCCTCTCACTTATACAGCCCATGCACAACGAGCCGCATGTGAGCGAGAGGAGTCCGGGATTCGGCACCGGAGAGAGGGGCCAGCAATTTGCTCCTGGCCCCGCACCACATGCAAATCGAGCCGAGTCTTGGAGCGGCCAGACGGCCATCGATTTGCCCTTTGAACATGCAGCTTATGAAAAAAAAATCTAATACACTCTTAGAGGCAGGTCAAACACACACACACACTTGAGCGAAGCGAAGCCAGTTTCTTACCGGAGGAATGGCCTCGATTCGTGGCGTCGTGGTCGCTGTCTCCCTGCTCGCTGTCTCCATGGCCACTGTCTTTGGAGCTCACCAGGTCCGCCTCCTGGAACGCCGAACTGAAACCACACAGATCACCGAGTCACAAAGCCTGACCGAGCATCGGCTCATCCACTGACAGAGTAGAGGATTATTTCCAGATGGACCCGAGTCCCTTCCCACATTTACCTGTTGACACGTCGTGGCCTGTCAACCAGGTAGCTGAGTTCAGCTCGTTGGTGTTTGGTCTGAAAGAGAAGGAGGGCGAGGAGGAGGGGTTCAGTGTGTGTCACTCCAACACCCTGTGTAACATGATTAGCACATAGGGTAAAGGAACAGGGGGAAAAATCATCATCACCACCACCATTAAGCCAGATATGATGCAACCCCACACAAGTGCCATTGATTGATGCTGGCTGTAAATGGCAGCATGCCATAACACGTATCATTCACATCCGGTGAGGTGTGTGTGCGTGTGTGTGTGTGTGTGTGTGTGCGTGTGTGTGTTTGTGTGTGTGTGTGTGTGTGTGTGTGTGCGGGTGTGCGTGTGTGCGGAGGGATGAGCACGGCTCTCCAGATATGTTGCCTAGGCGGCGAGATAAAGTGGCGCACCGATTCAGGCTGGCACGGCCGAGAGATGCGTCTTTGTTCGACTGCAACTCAGCAACATTGTGACCTGCGTGCTTAATGCAAACACTCCTCTCCCCCCGGGACTCAGTCTCACACACACGCACGCACACACACACACACACACACACACACACACACACACAGCAGCCAGCAGCTCTGAGCCACCATATATGAGCCTTATTCACTTCTCTTTTTTAGATTGTATTAGTGTTATTATTATTATTAATTTCAGAGATGTGGGAGCAAGAACATGAACATGCAGTCATTGACCAGGGGTCTGAGCATTGTGTTTGTTCAGGACAGAGCAGCGTTCCGTAAATAGGAGCACTTTATAAAAAAGCCTTTTTAAGGCCTGGCACTGAACTGAGAGTGTGTGGTATGGAACATATTTAGTATTTGAATGGACTGAAACAGGCAGACTTGATGTGTATGGGGGTCTCTGGATGGAGGGTGGGGTGTTTCACTGGAAGGTATGAGAGGGACTCTTACCTCGCTCGATAATATGCTGCCGTTTGATATGATGTCAGGCTGCTGGTCTGTGTACCCTGTCACTATGGCCCCGCACGGGTTGTGCTCGGTGTCTGTGCTCCGAGACGGACTACGCGGCTTTAGGAACATGAGGTCGGTTTTGGCGGACTCTGGAGTCAGACATACCTGGTAGCAATAGTTCTGGTTTTGGTGGTGGGAGCCGAAGCTCCCCGACTCCTCCACGGGCACCTGAGCGGTGCCGGCTCCGCTCACGTTAACTGCGCTCTGCACCAGCATGATATCGGACTTGCTGAGCTTCTTCTTGCGCGCGCGGCCCTGCTGCGAGCAGCACGCGCCGCAGCTCAGGCAGCAGTCGCTGGTCAGGCAGGTGTAGAAGTTGAGCTTCTTGTCCTTCTGGCAGCGCACGGCCAGCACGATCATGACCAGCAGGAAGATGAAGGAGACGGAGCCCAGGGCGATGATGAGGATGAGCGTGAGGTCCAGGGTGCCATCTTTGGCCTTGGCGGCGCCGCCTCTGTCCGCGCCGCCGTGGCTCTCGGCCACACTGTCCACCAGCACCACCAGCACGCTGGCGCTGGAGGACAGTGGCGGCTGGCCGTGGTCCCTCACCTCGATCAGCAGGTCGTACAGCTGGTGGGGGTCTCGCTTGGCCGACACCCGCCGCGCTGTGCGGAGCTCACCTGTCCTCCAGTCCATCCGGAACATGCCGTTCTCGTTCCCCCTCTGGATGCTGTAGGAGAGGCGTGCGTTCTCGCCGTCGTCCCCGTCCATCGCCACTATGCGGGTCACCAGGTAGCCCGGCTCCGCTGTGCGGGGCAGGGGCTCCCTGGCGGTGCCATTCTTCCCCAGCGGCGCCAAGACCAGCGGGGCATTGTCGTTTTGGTCCACGATGATGACTTTGACCGTGGCATTAGTGGACAGCTCCGGGGTGCCCGCGTCTCGGGCCTGGACCATGAAGGTGAAATCCTTCAGCTGCTCGTAGTCAAAGGACCTGAGTGCGTACAGGTAGCCCGTCTCCTCGTTGATCGACACATAGGTTTTGACCGACATGCCCTGGATGTCACACTCTAGTATGGAGTAGCTGATGAGCGCATTCTGCCCGACGTCCGTGTCCAGAGCCGTGACCGCGTGGATGTACGCCCCTGGCACGTTGTTCTCCGTCACATACACATCATATATGGGCTGCGTGAAGGTGGGCGCGTTGTCGTTCTCGTCGGACACCTGGACGCGGATGGACTTACTGGTGGTGAGCGACGGTGTCCCCTTGTCCCGCGCCACCACCGTGACCGAGTAGGACTCCGCCTGCTCCCGGTTCAACGGCGCATCGGTCACTATGGTGAAATAATTCCTGAATGAGGATTTTAATTTGAACGGGACGTCGCCGAGGACTTCCACGTTGACCTGGCCGTTCTCCTCCGCGTCGTGGTCCGTCACACTGAGCAGCGCGATCACGGTGCCGGGCGCCGCTCTTTCGCTCACCGACTCGGTGACGGTGCTGAAGGTGATCTCCGGCGCGTTGTCGTTCAGGTCGTTGACTTTGACGAGCACTTTGCAGTGTGCGGGCACGGCGTTCGGCCCCAGGTCTTTAGCCTGGATGAAGATCTGATAGAGGCTGCTCTCCTCGAAATCCACCTCCCCGCGCACCTCGACGCGCCCGGTACGCGGGTCGATGCTGAACAGGTCCTTTACGCGGCTGGAGATGTGGTTACTGAAGGAGTAAACTATCTCCCCGTTCAGCCCCTCGTCCAGGTCGGTGGCGTTCAGCTGGATGACGAGCGTGCCCACCGGCGCGTTCTCCGGGAGGCTCACCGTGTACACGGGCTGGTCAAACACCGGCACGTTATCGTTAGAGTCCAGCACTTTGACCACCAGCAGCGCGGTGCCAGTCCGGGGCGGCTGACCGCCGTCCACCGCGGTCAGCACGTACCTGTGCGCCGCCTGCTGCTCTCGGTCCAGCGGCTTCTCCAGGACCAGCTCCGCGAACTTGTTTCCGTCCGTTTGGGTCTGCACGTCCAGGTAAAAGTAGTTGTTCGTGGTGATGTCGTACGTGCGTAATGCGTTGGAGCCCACGTCCGGGTCGAACGCGCTCTCCAGCGGGAAGCGGGTGCCCGGAGTGGCGCTCTCCGAGATCTCCACCGTGATGTCCGTCTCCGGGAAGCTGGGGGGGTTGTCGTTGATGTCCACCACCTCGATTTCGACCCGAAACAGCTCCAACGGGTTCTCCAGGAACACTTCCATGTTGAGCTGGCAGCTGACGCTCTGCTTGCAGATCTGCTCCCGGTCGATTTTCTCGTTGACAAACAGGACGCCGTTCTCCAGGTTCACCTCCAGGTACGGCGTGCGGGAGCTGGGCACCACTTGGAAGCGGCGAGAGGCCAGTTTGGTAAGGTCCAGACCCAGGTCTTCGGCGATATTCCCCACCAAGGTGCCATGGTCCGCCTCCTCCGGCACAGAGTAGCGTATCTGGGCGAGCACTCCATTCGTGATGCACAGGACAACCACAAGCACAATCATCGCCGGAAAAACAAGAGCACTTCGGTGAAAAAGACCATAAAACCTTTTTTATCCTCTGTTAATGGACACAATTTCAATTTCCATCAGCCATTTCAATAAGGACATAAAAGTCTCCAAAAATGCGTAAAAGTCTCCAAAAATGCGTAAGGCATCCAGAGAAAAGTGTCCCATTAAACGAGAGGCATTTTGGGTGAAAACTATAAGAGTTTTTAAAGACCGCAGAAGATTTTTTTATTTTTTCCCCTCTTCTATAGCTCCACGGAGTTGCCGTTCAGCTGCGTCCCGCAGAAGCTACAGCGCACATTCCAGTGAAGCGCCGCGGTGCCGCTGGAGTGATGAAGCCAGTCTGGGAAGGAGTTGGAAAAAATAATTCATAATCCATATTAGAAAAATACGAAATGCATTATTCATTCTGCGGTGGACCCTAAGCAGAAAATAAATTTGGGACCTCGGTGTGTGCGTCTCTCTGGCTCTGCCTCTTCTTGGCAGCCTGCTCCCTCACTGCGGTCTCTGCCTCTCCACTCTCTACTGATGCTGTTCACTCAACAATTTGGTGCTTTTTTTTTTCTTTCCCTCCTCCCCCCGCATCGCACCTCCCTCTCGCAGCCCCCGCGGCTGTAAATCACGCTGATCGCTCTCCTCCGATTGGATGGCGGGGCCGCCCGTCAATGTCCGCCCGGCCCACGTCTCCCTCACTGGGTCTCTAGCACGCTCTGCCGCCCCCTGAGCTCGGACTTGCTTCTCTCTCTCGAATACCTGACACTGGAGAAAACGCCCGCGCGCACACACACAGACACACACGCACGCACGAGAGAACGACAAGGCCGGACATTTATTACTTTTAACCCCTCCGCCGGCGGCTCCTGGACCCACTCCCCACCTGCCCGGGACGTGAAGCCTGGTCGTCTAATGAACCAGCGGGTGATCGCAGTGAGTGCGGGACTTGTTGACTTGGCGGCCCGGACCGTGCTCGCGTGCGCCCCGGGACAGGCCGGGCGGACCGGGTTAATGCATGCAAATGTTGTGATATGTATGCAGTGAATCATCGCCATTCATGTGCCGCTCTCAAGGCGGCGCGCTATAATTACACCCGGTAGTAGGAACGTTATTATCTCCCTCTGCCCCGCTCGGGACGGGGAGTCGGAGGGGGGGGGGGCATCTGCGGACTTCATACGACCCCTAGCGGCGTCAGTGCGAACAGAGGGCCCGATTTAGATCAAGACCGTGTGTGTGCGTAATGCTCAAAGTTTCGGACGATCCGGGTCGTTCGTTGATGTGCGGAGCGACGACGGAGAGGGTCAGCTGGTCGCATGAGGGATGTCAGTCTTTTGCTTGAGGAAATGAAAAGCACACTGAGCAAAGGATCGTTGCTTTCCAAACCAAACTCTCTGGGTAAGTGTGGACATGTGAACTTTGTGATGCGGCCAACTCCGTCCCCCACCTGCAAATAAAACTAAGCTTTATTCTCTTTATTCTCATCTAATGTCAGCTTCATTTCATTTTCATGTGTAATGAGGACATCTCTCAATATATATTTCTATATTTTAGCTGTTAGTTTGATTCTGAAGCTGCAGCAATTTATCCTGGCTACCTTTTTTTTTTTTGAAAACACACTAGACAATAAGCTGAACGACTTATTGAAGTGTTTATATTTTAAAGTTCAGAAGGCGTGTTGTTGGTTGGTTTGTTTCCAAACATTATATTCATCACGTGTCAAGGTCCACTCACTCTCTTACACTGGATCGTCTGACTGCTTCCCAGGGTCAGAGGTCAAAGGTCAACAAGAAGGACAACCAAACACAGCACCGATGATGTTATTAGAAAATGTCTCACACACACACACACACACACACACACACAAAATAAAAGAACAATAAGCATTCAAATAGAGGTAGGCATGTTTTTGTCTGCGTGTTATCTCGGTTGGAAGGACCAGACAAAATCAGATAGTTGATACAACAATATTAAAAACAGACGGGACGAAGAACAGAAACAATTATGAGTTGAGGTCTCGACTTCAGTCTGGGAATCAGATTTGTCCATTTGCCTTTGGGAGGATTAGTCCAAAAAAGGCTGGAGCAGAGCAGACGGGAGGCTTCCTCCCCTGTCGCTGTACATTTGATTAGGGCACAAAAACAGATAGTTGCACGTGACATAAAATGCATCCTCGTCTCACCATTAATCCAAATGCTTCTTTTGTCTTGAATGAATGGGAGCACATCTTTCATTCACCAATGATCCTGTGGATTATTAATACAACATCGACGTTGTTACTCTTCCAGATGAAGGCTGGTGGACTGAACATCATAAATGAATATATACCAAAAATATATACTATATTTGAATTCCTGTTCTCCATGAATCATCTCCTCTCATTTCACTCGGCCAACAGCTGCAACAGGAACTTGGTGCCTTCACTGTTAGGTGTGTAAATTCAGCAGATTGAGGCAGGAGAGCGGCTCATGTCAGACTGAGGGCTCCCCCTAGTGGTCAACCACAGCACTGCACACCCTGTGCACTGGGGTCTTCTCCTCTTGCCATGCTCATTCCTCCTGCCGTGCTGGAGTCCAGAAGGCCACCAGATTCACATCCATGTGCATGCATGCACACACACACAAACACACACACACACACACACACACACACACACACACACACGTGCATAATTCACGCTGCCTGCTGACTGTCAGAGCCACACACTCGACGCCAAACATGAATTCGCTCAAACAAGAGACTTTCTAAATCAAGTCCCACAAAGTCAGTGGTGCAGTCACACATGCATCACTGTCGGCTCAGATGGCGCGAGCGAGGCTGAGCGAGAGAGGGTGGGGTCTGTGTGTGTGTGTGTATGTGTGTGGGGGGGGGGGATCAGGGCAAATGTATGTCTGTATGTGCAAATGCACACGGTAAAAACAGTGGCCGTCTCACACTTCAAAAGTTTCTCACACACTGCAGCAGACAAAAAGGAAAGAAGCCCTAAAGCAATTCCACCCGTAAGATAATTAGACCAGGAGATAACGTCACGCGAGTCAATCAGGAGTTATAAAGCTGCAGGGACCGGAGAGCTCCGTCTGATCTAAATCTCTCCTGTTAGTCTCCAACAAGCTCACTATCAACGAACTTCGAGTGGAGTCACTCCTGTGGCCTGGCGCTCTTAAACTACGTTTGGTCACATTAAGGGAAGAAGATGACTGTCGACGCTTCTGTGGCAAATTGCACCAATCAGCTGATTCGATCAGCTTGGTTGTATGAAGAGTTGGAACAGGTACGGTCGGCTGTGCTCGTGTATTTCTCACTAAACGGGAGCAGTGGCGGTCGAGTGCCCTTCGTTTCAACCAACGTTCTTATTGAGTCTAGACGAAATAGAGTCTCAGGGATGTGGCCGAGCAGACTGCTGTCATACACGGTTGTAATTCATGCAATGGTATTAGGCAGCTGTTTTATATATATATATATATAATATAATATATATATAATATAATATATATATATATACATATATATATATAATATAATATATAAATATATATATATATAATACAGCATGTTTCTTAATAACTGTTAACTAAAATGTGAACACATTCTGGACAGAAGCTGTGAAAGAAATCAATGACACGAATGGTCTCACTTGTACAATCCTCCACTACTGCGCGTTCTTGTGATCACGTGAGGTTCCAGAATGCAAAGCAAGCATTTAATGATTTAATTTTCTCTTTTAACAATCTTGGGTTGCGCAATTATGCATAAAGGAAGAAATATAGCGGTTCCCTCTGAGGATGGCCATAGTGGTGGAGAGTTGGTTTATGTTATTGATGCATTGAAGATTTGAATTAGTACGGACTAGGACGTAGGACTAGAAAAGCATAATGCGTCATTCAGGAATTATTTATTATTATTTGAGGCACTAAACGTGCTCTGACCCGCCCGGGAATTTGCACACGCATCAGAAGTGGCAAATATGAGATATTTCAGGGGTCTCAATTACTCAATATTATTGTTTTTGTTGTGGTTTTTTCTTTTTAAAATATACCCTGTTGATTATTACTTTTTTAAATGTTCGAAATGAAGTGTATTTTATTCTACAACACTACCTGTGTGGGTGGAGCAAGCCGTGTACAAAAATGTCGGGGGGACAGAAAGAACTCCCCTCCTCCCTTCTCCAGCAGGGGGAGGAGGACGACCTACGACCTCTCAGCAGAGGACCCCAACGTTTAATCTAATGCTGTCACCAGATGATTTTTTATTTCTTAAAGTTTAATGACCTGCAAAACTATGACATTCCCTAATTTGTGTTTGGTGCTGATAAGGACATGTTAATGTTATAATTATTGAACCGATCTTTATTCAGTCATTGTCACACAAGTTACAATTAGTGAAAAGAAATCCCGACTGAACCGGCTCAGGCAGGAGCAAGATGCTTCAATATGTCGGACGACTTTCTTTGTTTAAATCTAAGATATACCTTCCAGAAATAATCTGCTCTCCGTCTGAGGCCGAGGTTGGCATGTAGCTCTCTCATGGCTGCACTCTCGATCAAATACCATGAACATCACAAGGGTGTGTTTTGTCTTATTTTTGTAACCATCAATTTCATTAAGCAATGTGCAACACATTGCTTAATGAAATTGATGGTTACAAAAATGATATCATAAAGAAAAACAATTAAAAAGAAAATGTTTTCAGTTCAGTTGCTGCAAACTGAACCCTTTGGCCCTGAAACTCCACACGTTGGAGGAAACTGATAAATAAATGAATTTAGCAGACGAATCGCGCAGAGCAGAGATTATCACGAGAGGAGTAAACAGCACAGAAAGATGAGTCACCGACTGCTCAGAGCAAATTTGTGTTATTACTTCACCTCCTCTCCATTTTCAGGGAATTTAGGCTTCCTGCTCAGCGTGTGTGTGTGCGTGTGTGTGTGTGTGTGTGTGTGTGTGCGCGACCTCCAACCACTGCTAGAGAACCAGTCAACTTGAGGCGAGGCCGTCAGAACTCTCAGTTTGTCAACCTTGGATTCCTCCCTTCTCATTTGTTAAAAAGCACACAATGCACAACTTGTCAGAGAAAAAAGTAATTGCACTTAACAACAGCCGAGAGGAGCGAGTGCTGGAGTAATTCACACTTCGAGAAGACGAACTCGCTGCTGGGGAAAAAACACAAAACCTAGAGTGGCTGCATTTTCTGCACATTTCTGAAAGTTTGAGCAGACGCCCGGGCCGGCATGTCGACACCTGGCGAACCAGTGCAGACGCACACACATACGAAGATGAATGTGTTTTTTGTAGGAAAGGTGCAACATGGCTTCATCCAGCTGATGGTGTCTGGAGCTGGAAAGCCGTGTCACAGACTGACAGGAGTGTCTGGAAGCTGTCAAAGCCTGTCGACTTTCCCAGAGTCGGCTGCCTGCTACCTCGGCTCATTTAGCCGCACTCCCGATCCCGTTTCACAGACTGCGTGTGGCACCTTAAAGACGCGCGCTCGCAGGCGCTTTAATTTTTAATAAAACCAACACACGGGCTGCTTTTCAACGAAAACAATAGCAACTGTCAAAGACTCGTCGGCTCATCCAGCCACACACACACACACAGACACACACACGCACATGCAGTGTTCAGTATGGAACTGTCATGGTGGCGTCACTCAAGCAATGTGAGCAACGGGAGCTTCAGTCAGCTGGTGAGCAGAGTAAGACAGATGGAGGAGGAAGGAGCAGGAGCGATGTGGACACAGATGGACGTCAGGCCGCAGGATCAGAGCGGCCGAGCGCCAGCCATGGTTTTCATATGTGAACATGTTCTCGTTATCATGATTTTGCAGCGTTGTGATGTTCAAACTTCCAGTTTGCAGTTTTTTTTTATCCATCCTACTTTACACGGCACCTTCCGTACATTTAAGTTAGAGGGGAGCTCCCAGATCGCAACGTGATTGGTTGTACGCTCCTCTTCTTCGTCGTTGTTTAATGGCGCTTGGCGACCAGCGTAACAGGCGCATTAGCGGCACCTTCTGCTCCGGAGTTTTCCCCTTGGTCCTCCGACAGTGGCAGATATTAAAATGTGGCGGGAGAGCGAAAAGAACAGCGGTAGATGTTATGACTTTTTTATTGTAGTGCTGTCTTTTTGATGAGTTCGAAAGAAGTTGTCGTTTGGTGTTAGTGTACAATGACAACTAACCGTAACCGACTGAAACGCAGCATTTAAATGGTTTCAAAGTGTAAAATCAAAGAAAATATGTGGGATGTTACGCCATCTTTTGAATTCCAGGAGACGTGACAACACGCATGAGCGAGTGGGGAACCAATGAAGGAGATCATTCTCATCGTGGCTTAAAACAAAGCCCACTCAAGTCAGCGAACCCAGCACTACGCAGCTACATGGATGATAGCCCCACCCTCCCCAGACAGCATGTCCTCCTCCTGAAAACTGGGCCCAAACTCACATAAAACCAGCCAAGTCCTGCAGTCTCTCAGGACAAACACATTGCACTGTTTGGGAGAAACATCCAGAAGCATCCACTGAAATGTACTTGTGCTGCAACAGTAGAAGGTGAGGTTTGAGCTGAGAGACCCACCGGACCCGTCTGTCGAAGACACAGAGGCCCAAGTTTGCACAGAACTCAAGTGAAATGGGATGCAGACAGTGGACTAGGCTGTCAATCGATGGAAACATCACGAAATGTTTGGACTGGGCTGGTTTAGGACGAGGAACAGCCCCTCAGATGTGCTCCGAAGCCACGAAGAAAGGAATCTTGTGATCTCTGAAGCTGTGGAGAATGAAGAGGGGGAGATATGAAAATCAGCGTGTGCCAACAGCAGCGAAGGAGCTGTGATCAACAGCGCTGGGATGGGGGCGGATGTGTGGAGGACACCCCATGCGAGGCTGAGCTTCATTATGAGGGCATCGTACAGCCCCCTAGCAGAGCGTCCACTTGACACAGGGGAGGTACGGCCCGCACCACCACCGGGACCCCGGGGTCCCGGAGGCACGCAAGCTGGAACCCCCCACCAACCCTTAAAGGATAAAGCAGTGTAGATGATGGATGGACGGAGGTGGTTTGCAAACTGACTTAGCACAAAACCAACTTGGTAACAACTGAAAATGAAAATAGACGTATAACCCACAGGCCTACACAGAAGCAGACAGACAGTGCCTTGATGTTAAACACTGATTACAAGCGACTGTGTCAGGATCTACTTGCAGACAGTACAGTGAAGTCATTATTCCCCTCTTTCAGAAGGAACGTGATTGCAGTGACGTCCGCGCAGCGTGGGGGTGCATTTAGATGGGCTGAAATTCTGTTTGAAACTTCAGCTAGGCATATGCTCCATTTAGAGCAGACGGGCATACACTGCCATAATCCTGAATGAAGGTACTGGCGTGAGTGAGTCGCGGCCGGATTGGATCGGAGCATAAATAGAATGACCTGCCGAAAGGTTCCGTCTGTGAGGCAGGCAAGAGGAATTCGTTCTCGTTGGCCGGCTGCGATTTCAGTCCGCTGCATCATTATTTAGAGCAGAAAAATGAGACTGAGGAGAGCGGAGAGAAGATGGATGACTGAGAGTGTGTGTGTCGGTGTGTCGGTGTGTGAGAGAGAGAGACAAAAATGTAAAAGCTATGAGGTATAGAGAAGAGATGGAATCAAGACTGGTTAAGGTTTGATGAATTTAACTGAACTTCATTAAAATAACCAAAAACATTAGTTCATGACATCATTTGCATCAGATTGTGTAACTGCAATTTACTGTCTGTTATATATGTACAGTATTTATGAAATACTAAATATTAGAATATGATTAAAAATGGTCCACACTGTGAATTGAGATTATACATGCAGTGCAGACAATCAACACAAGAAACACGCTGTAATAGAAAAACCAGACACAGGAAATGAATTACAAAATAAAACAGGAAATACAAAACTCAGGGTGAACAAAACACAAGGGATCACAAGAAAGTAACTTGAATACATGAAATAACACACGATAAAGTCCATGCTTCTGTTTGCGATCTGTCACCGTCATGGGCTGCTAAAGCTTCCTGGTTACAGTCGGAGAAAATCTCATAGTCCTTTGTGATGGAGGCTGATGATCTGCCATGACCTGGTGCAGGTTCCTGTTCAACATTTTCAGATTTTCAAACATATAACCATCCACTAATGACCAGGCACACATTTAATGTTTTGAGCTGAATATATGTGATGTTAACACAGTGCTGTGTAACTGGGTCAGCGCACGTTCAACCACACGGGGAAACAACGAGCAAACGTTCCCCAGGTTCTGATTTGGAGAGTGGCTCCGCTGTGTTGACTCCAGTAAAACAATGGTTGTCAAAGAATCCCCAACGTGAACTCCCGCTGCTTGGCTGGCTGCCTTCCTGATTCTCAGAACCATAATGCTGTTAAATGCTACAAGTAATTTCCCAATAAACTCCTCAGATCTAATGTGTTGCGTATTTCAAAGCCACCAACTATCTGTGCACACTGCTCGTCTGACTGTGGCCAAACGCACCACCGTTTCTGGGATCTGGTTTTTGAACATATTTGAATATGTTGATGGTGGTCTCTTGCTTTCTCAACCACCATCAGTCCAAACTAGTTGTGCCTCGACAGAATGTAATGTGTTCCGTGGATGAGACTAGAGCTCTGTGGCACAGACGAACAACCGATATCAGAGTGTGTGATAAATAATGAATGTCACTGTGGTCATCGCTCACAGATGATAATTCTGTTTTCTCTCCTTTTAGGATATTCTTTTTGAAGTTGTTACTGGGCTTTTGTTCTTTCTGCAACAGCTCCCTGACATTCAACAAGCTGGTTTCATTTTTTCACAACATGAAGGTCCTGCTGTATCTCCGAGTCTTCAAATGTGCGAGCCCTTTTTTTCTGGCTCCCTGTTCCATTTGTCCTCTGACACAGTTGTAAGTGGCTTTCACTTGCTCTAGTTCTTGCAGGGCAAGAGGGGAGGGTGCAAATTGCCTCCCTTAATTGAGTTACCTTGCATATCTATTCCCTATTCCCAGCCGATCTGATCGCCCTCTCACTCTCACTCGCTCCGTCTCTCACTCCACCACATTATCAAAAAAAAAAAATGAAGCTGCCTTCTGTTCTTCCCATTTTTAACTTTGACAAACCTGCCACTGGCAGATGAAACCTCGTAAAGCTGAACATGTATGTGCACGTGATCATTTAGTACATAAATCCAAAGTTGACTGCGTTTAATTGCCCCAAGGAGTTGAGATCATGAGCCCAAGAAGTTTCTTCCAGTTTATATTGTAGTAACTTATGAACACATACGTGGAATTAAAACGCTGTCAGGCATTTAATGTCACTCAATAGAGGAGCCAGCGGAGCTTATCACGCAGGAATTTAAATGAAATAAATAATGCTTGGCAGAATAACTTGCTGTTAAATGATATGAGGAAAAAATTGCTGTTCTGCCCTTAATCCAGTGCCTGAGCAAAAGATTAAATTATCAAAAAACTTCTGCATAAAGACATCAACATCGACCAGAGACAGCCTCCAGTGCTTCTGTCGCCAGGAGCCGAGGACCTTGATTACTGTGTTTCAGGCTGCTAAGAGAAAAACCACTGAAGCACCAGCAGATATCGGTTTTCTTTGAGCGCTCGGGCCTAAATTCAATGCAGGTACAGATCCCTGTTTCAAGCACAGACTGTAAATAAAAATGGACAACGCATCTTCACCTCCTCCGAATAAAGCATAGTATTCATTCAACTATTCTTAATTGTACAAATATATACCGATGGCTGCTGCCATCTTGCACTTTTGAGGAGCGGAGCTACATTCTCAGTCAGCCTCAGCCGTCATGACATTTGACCCTGCATCTCATCAAGTAACTGATTATAACCATAATCCATAAAAATAATGTATGTATCGTGTAATTTGACTTTTTTGGTTTGGTCCATGTCGATCCACTGACATGGAGGAGGTGGGGTTCATGAGCTATAATGCAGCCAGACACCAGGGGGCGATCAAGAAGATTTGGTGGAGCTGCCATGTCATCGATCTTTATTTACACTCTATGGTTTCACTATGACTGTCACTAATGCATCATCCTTCTCCTCACCAGAGTAGAGTTGCCTGACACTTTTTCGTTCATGGTTGATTGTAGGGTGGCTCCTTTTGTTTTCGATTTACGGAGCCATGGCTGAGCTGATAACCCAGATTTTTTTTCCGGCGCACACACTGGGCACATCCATTATGTGTACTGCTTATCCTTGCAGGGGGGCTGGTGCCAATCTCTGCTGTCATTGGGCGAGAGGCGGGGGACACCAGGTCGCCAGCGTATTGGAGTATGCATATTTTTTATGTTTTATGTTGCTCGTGTGAAATCTGTCGGAGGAGTTTGTTAAAGTATGATGTGTGAAAATGTCCAAATTTGGACAATAAAATCAAAATAGCCGACTTCCTGTTGGTCGGAGGAAATGGCGGCTGCTTACTTTTTTGTAGGTCTGACATGAAACACGTGCCTAACAAACTTCATTCATCTACATCACTGTTAAGCCTGGGGAAATTGTGGTAAGGGGAAATTGTGGTAAGGGGTGCCAATGCCCGAGACCCCTAACATATCCAATTTTTCACTGGTTCAGATGCGTGTGCAAAATCCATGTGTGCCTCTCCTCCATATCGTCCCTCTGATGAGGGATTAACAGAAAAAAAAAGTGGTTCAACGCCAGCAGCTTTCCTTGACAAGCTTACACACTACTCACTACTTTAGTGGAATGTAATGCATTACTTTACTTCTTTACTCTCTATGGAAAGTAGCTCATACATTACTTGTTACTTTTTCATTGCGCAGCAACAGCCTGTAGCAAAAACCTTGTTTGGAGTCGCCATGCACTCAACATTAGCATCACTCTGGGTCCGGGGGGTCTATCGCTACTAGCTAGGTGTTGGCATGTTGCCTTTGCAGGTGCTTGGAGAGGTTCAATGTTGTGTTTGCAACAGTGGATAGTAGCTTCTGACCCCCGGGCACAATTTGCAACTTGCCGTCACATTCCTGTTATTTTTCTCAACAAAATTCTAAATAATGAGCATACCTCCAAGTTAACATGATAGACCGCTCTGCCATTTCCTGCACCTGTAGCCACAGTCAAAAAAGGAGACGACGCGCAATTGTTGCGTAAGCGTGACTGAGGCCAGCCAGTCGAGTGCTGAGCAGTGTGTAAACCTCACTCCCCGACACATTAACAAACGTAACCCCATTACACATGCACATGAGAACACATGGCAGAAGACACGAGAATGTATCAATTCTTATATTTTTTGCGTGCACTGTTAGGAACTGTAGTGTAATTACTGAATTTATAAGAGTAACGCGTTACATTACTGCGGGACAGACAAATGTAATGTGATTACAGTGGCGCGTTACTCTTCAAGGCGTTACACCCAACACTGCTCCTGAGTCTGTCTTTTCTCCTTTTTGCAAGTCTGCTCATGCAGATTTCATCCATTTCATAGAGGATAAATTTATTTAATATTTTCTGATCATTCCCATTGAACAGTGTGAAACATGATCAAACCAAAGGGGCCATGGTGCAACAGGTTGAGCTTCAGCTTAATGAGTATGGACGGGTCATCTCCAGTAACCCTCTATCTTTGCATGACTACACAAAAGTCAATTAATTCTACAAACCCAGTTCATTTCCGCTCCTCGTGATGGGTGATTGTCTGCTCAACCTAATGTATAACAAAGCCGGGGCTTGTTACTGGCAAGTCCCCTTGATGCTGCAGGCTCCAGAAATATCTGTGTGTCTCATAAATTCCTCAAATACAACATTACACTGTCGAGGTTGTGCAATGCCCGCCCCACGTTCTATAACACATTAGCTGAAGTGGAAAATTGCCAATTGCATATTTAAATTATATGATTGCCAATACTTGTCGACACGGTCTGGCCATTTTAAAAACCTGTCCTTTATTTCCAGCTATTTCCCCCGAGGTCATATCTTTACCTTAAACCAAATTAAATCAAATATGGATATTGACGAGGCCACTGTTCCCTCTTTGGATGAGCAGGAGGGACAAAGGCAACAGACAGGAAGGCATTATGCTGGTTCCTTGGAATGTGTGCTGGTTCCTTGGAATGTGTGGTAATTATTTCACATTCTGTTGGAATTTCTCTGATGTGGAGGCTCCTCTTACAGGTCTGGTTCGTCGGTCGAAAACTGTGCTCGGTACTTGCTGATGTGTGTGGTGCTCTGGCCCTGGGGCTCGACCTGCAGTTTCGATGTATGTATTGGGTCAAGTTCAATATTGTCCAGTGCTTACCGACTGTTTCCTTCTCAAGACAGAGACGTATGTGCTATTTCCTCCTTCCTGGTCTTCAACCTGGAAATGTATAATCAGAAAGGTATTGGAAATGTAGCTGCTGCTGCCTTGTGCAGCAGCAGCATAGAGTTGAGTCATAGAGTTGAATTTAATGTTAAGAAAGGTGTGTCAGGAAGGCATAACAGAGAAAATTGATTAATTCTTTCCACTTCACCCAACCAAAATCTGTAAAACCTTTCACATAACCCAGTATTCATAACCCTCAATTAAAGTGAAGACATTTTCTTTTCTTTTTTTTTTCATTTGAGAAAGGGGGCACATTCTTGCTATGGGGTGTCCAGTTGCTCTCTAAGGCCACATTCAGACTGCATGAATAAACCCCACTCTCATTCATTTGAGCGAGGGCAGTGCTTTGACGCAGTGGGGTGTGACACAGAGGAAGGCGGTTCAATCTAATCTGCACATCACATATCATATAGCATAGTATTTAATTGCCCTTTACTGATGAATGACTCTGTGACACTACGTTAGCCTTTAAACGTATTAATCTGTTACTCCAACTCCACTATCTGCACCTTGATGAATTGACTTTTTCTGGTATACCTCTGCTCCAACTGGTGTGTGTGTGTGTGTGTGTGTGTGTGTGTGTGTGTGTAAGCAAGCGAAAGAGAGACAGCGGAGTAAGAAGGTGCTAAGTGAATCACTGCAGCTCCACAATAAAATAACATCATTCATTTGAGTGTTGTTTTAATGCATCACTAAACAGAAAACTGATCATCTGCTCTAAACACTATTTGATCAATCAGCCTGCCATTGTTAATGGTTAACCACATGGAACTGGAGCCAACCTACAGATATTCTCAGACAATGCGACTGTCCTTCTCTATTAATACGGATAATCCCTTTTCTTTGATTAAAGTACGCAACATAATTATAATGATCTACTCAAGCAACTTGGCAAAGGAACTTCATTATATGTGTATGTGTGTGTGTGTGTGTGTGTGTGTGTGTGTCATCTGTACCAAAGCTAACGTCCCGTCGTCGCGGACAATGACGTTTGTACATTGTGAGAAGTATCCAACCCCGCCCCCTCTCCCCTTCCCCAACTCAACACTGTTGAGGGAGTCGGGCTCTCCAGCAGGAGGTGGAGGAAGAGGGTAAAGTGCAATCATCAGCAGCAGCGGCTCTGTGTCCGCCCGGCAACAGTCAAAGTGTGAGCCAGTGATTCAGTGCTCCGATCAGAGAGGAGGTGAGCGAGGCTGGGAGAGGGGTTAAGCCAATCAATAGGCTCTCATTTGGAGAGCATGATTGAAAAACACAGCTGATCAGCTAAAAGTCTCCGTCTAACCAGCCCCCAACCCCTTCCCCTGTCCATTCATACATCTCCCTCCATCTCTTCCTCGGCGCCGCCTGCTCTCCCCCCTGGCCCCGTCTTTACCTCATCATCTCCCTCCAATCCTAACCTAATTATGAACACATTTAACATTTATCTTAATTACCCGCACTCCCGTTTACCCCCTTTGACTTAATTAACGTAATCAATAATTAATTTAAATATCGCCCTTAAATTAATTATTGTTGCATTGTGGCTAATTAGCTATGCTAATGAACAGAGTGTATGTCTGCCGCCCCTCTGTGCATGTCACAGATCAAATTCATGAAAAGTGTTTCAACTATTGTTTACAGCCGAGTCCTCATTATCATCTCCCGCCGACGCTCCCCAACGCTCCCGTGGTCGGCTCCTTGTTTGTTTGTTTGGATCGACACATCCAGTCGTCCTGTTGCTAAGCTGCACACCAGATAAGGAGCTCCGACTGTCTTGTCTTCTTTAACCCACACCGTCCAACTTCTTTCACGATTTATAGGTCACCGCCATTCGTCGAGACATTTTTCATCATTCTTCCAATTTTTTCCATCTTTCATTGCTTTTTTCAATATCTCACAGCCTTCTCTCTCTCTATCTCGCTCTCTCTTTCTGAGCATTAACTTCCTCCATATGTCACTCTCTGTCTTGACATTTAGTAGTTCCACAGAGATAGCTGTCGTCACGTCATGTCCCACCTGCTGCACAACAAACAAGGTATGATGTTATGATGACAAAAAGAAGGTTAAATAGTTTTATGATTAGACTGTCTGCATTGCAAGGCCAACACAAGGAGCTCATGCAAGTCACCGACAGTTTCTGTTTCCACGACATCGTCTGGATCCTCTGTCGCCAGGGCAACAGACATTATTGTGTTGCCCAGATGATGGCGCTATAACGACCAAATAATAATAATCATAATTTTACATGAAAATTTGAACTACTTTGGTCAAATGATGTTGTTCTTAGCTCTCCCACTGTGCGCGAGACACTCCCAGGTAGATCGTACAGAAAAGTTACAGGATGCGGCCGTACACATGTGTGTGCGCGCGGGTACAAAATAACTCAAAAACGCATATATACAGATTTCCAGCGTGGTGGGGATATTACTTTACAGGGTAACTCCAGATTAATTTTTTGGAGCTAATCAGTCGTGAGGTACCACACACACACACACACTACGCAGCACAGAGCAGGGAGGGTGTTAAACGAAAGCAGTATCTACCGATGCTGCCTGCCTGCTGGGGATGGTAAAAACTTTATGGATGATTTATTCCGGTGCTGCTGATGGTCAGTGTGTTTTATCATTATAGAAAAAAAAAAAGTATATATATATTGTATACACAGTATAGTTGCCTACAACACATCACTGGAGTGACATGATGAAGGCATGCCACACAAACCTGACAGTCATGCTTTACTTGGAGCAATAAAGCCCTAAAGACTAAGACTGAGTGGTTAATTTGGCAAATGATCTTCTAGTTACCTTCCCAACATCGTTTTGGGAAGGTAAGAGATGCAACCGTGATGGGACAGTCCCATACAAGGCTACTGGAAAAAGGGCCTTGTGGTTGGATACGCTGCCTTTGTCCATCTCTTCTTCAGGGTGTGGCCAACAAATCCCTCAAATAATCTTTCATAAAATATACAAACACTGAGTAACTCACCAATACTGTTGTAAACCAGTGTTAAATGTTCAAAAAATCGACAGGAATGACAAGTCATTTTGTTTAGTGTTTGTTTTGATCTTCCATCAAACATGATTTTTGTGAGAACCATTAGCATTTGTGTTTGGTCTCAGATGCCTGCAGATGGTCCGACATTGTGTTTATATGAATAATTAATTAATAATAGTATTAATATTATTTTCATTATGTTGTTTTTTCGTTTACCTGCTGCAGCACGGCCCTCCCGTTCCCCTCACACCAGTCAGGACAGGGTTAATGAATGTCACAGGAATGTCCATGTTTTAGATTTGATTGTCAAGTTACTGTAGTTTCAAATAAGATCGTGTCGTGATGCTTGTCTTTTAATTGGTACCCGAATCACAATTATAATGACCAATTGTGTTGTTACCATCATTAGATGAATAATTACCAAGTTATATATTCAGTTAATTGAATGGATGTAAAAATGGATGACACATCTCAACTTCCTCCCATTGTACAAAAAGGATGACAAAATAAACCCCGGATGTGGCATACTTTTTTCTTGGTTTAGATTGGTTGTCCATCTTTATATAACTTCTATGATTTTGTCATACAAAACAGTGGATGGTGTGCTGAGTATATTTGTCTCCATTCCCCCTCCAAAAGAATAAGTAGAACTGGAGTCGGATTCAATAAAATGCCATCAAACTCTGACCCTAGGATCCTGTGACATCAAATATCTTATCCCTGCCATGTTCCAGGGCCCCTACCAATCTCTGTGGCCCCTGGATCGTTCAGCAGCCCTGGTACAAATGTGTGCTATAAGCTGTGAAGCAGAGCTGACTTTTAGCGGATTGGGAAGGGAGCAGTACGGATGCTTGTCGGATCCCCACAGGGGAGGTGCTGGTAAAAACAAGTCTGATCACAGCAGCCTCCCTCCCTGAGCCGGATATTTCCATTTAAAAGGCCATTACTCCTCATCATGTCACACACACAAGGAGACCCGATATAGAAAAGAGGGCATTATCGTGTTGAAGCCGCTCAGTAGAGCTAAATTCCCAGCAGATAATAAGACGTGCCATCAAAATTACAGAACTCAATATTCAGCCACACTTTTCACTTGGAGTGGATGACTTCTCACTTATCCCGCAGTGTTGATGGAGCAGAGCCTGAATCACTGACAAGTTATTATTATACAAAGCTCACAGAGCCAAACTTGGTATTTAACATTTGAGTCACAAACTAGAAAAAGGTCTACTTTTTACTTAGCTGCTGGCTTAACAACCCCACATGAAGGTGGTTGACAAGGAGCAGAGGAGGGCAATAGATGTGGACGATCGTGAGAAAATGGAGAAGTAACAGGGGCTGAAAGCACAACTGGAGAACTCCACAGGGTTCCAACGCATTACGGGTTGAGACCCAAATTGGGAGAGTCTGTCCAGGAGAGTGCTGTCATATAGGACGAGCTAATGCAGAGTACCAACTACACAACATTCAAAGTCATTAGACTTGCTGTCTTGTGATCTTGTGAGAGTCTTGCAGTAGTTGTCGGTTCATTCTACATGATTGATTTGCGACAGGGGGTCACACACTACAAGATCTTGGTTTATTTAGCCTGATAGAAATCTAGTCAGAGGGGGCAACATGTCCTTGAGCCTCTCAAATTGGGTCTCTGAAGAGGTCAGACATAGCGATTGGCGGCTATCTGGGGTTTTTGACTGTGAGTTCCAACATTGGTTGTGTATTTGCCCTGAAACTCCCCGGCCTCTGGTAGAGAACCTGAACCAGTGTAACTATGGCTTCAATTCCCAACGTTGCAATTAGAGGAAGACCCGGTCTAGACCTGAGCCATAGCCTCCCATATATAGAGGTCTACCTCTATATTTACATGTACATATTGTATATTATAAAACGGGTACCTCAAATTTATTGATCTGATTGGTCCATAGCCGTGGTATAATGGCAGTATACAACGACTGTGAAGTCAAATCAGTTTGCACAGGTCCGTATCCTTACGCGACTGAGGAAGTAACGGCATGAGTAGGCATGAGTAGAAGTGAGGAGACGTAAGTAGCGACGGAGTGAAGTTCAGGAAACTGACGAGCGTTCAAAGGATGCGGTGAGGTTGAATGGTTGTTGTGTTGTCTTAGGCTACGGCCCACAGCTCTGAAAACAGCTACCGTCTTGTAGTCTTTTTTCTGAGTTACGCTACAATGCGGCGGTTATGCACGGTGGTTGCTATGCAGGCAGCCAGGATAAGACTACATTTTTGTATTAGTTAAAAAAATACTTTTTTGACGAAATAAAACAATTCAAATTGTAGTGTAGATTACTTTCATTTCGCCATACATACTCGTAACCGTTTTATAAAAGCAAAAGCTCACTGCAGGCCGTGATATTTGCTCATTTTATCACAGTTAAGGGGCGTTGTTCGGCCTGACGCGAAGCGGATACCACAGCCTGTCGTGAGCTATTGCTTAAATATACCATACAGAAATAATCAACTAACTTGCTAAGTGCAATGTCATTACTGAAACAAATGATGGAGTAAATGATCACAATGATATCCAAATATTTTAATACGAAGGGCTTATCCTCTAACTTTTTAAGTTCACCACGTGTGTGTGTGTGTGTGTGTTCGTGCAGATATCCGTGGCTGAGGACTTGTGTGTGTGTGTGGCTGGCTGAGGAGACCTGTGAAGCACAGCCAAAAGTGGGCTGAATTTAATGACATTGAGGACAATTATTGTGCATCCCGTGGAGACCCACACTAATTTAATAAGTTATGCATTTGTTCTGTGTGCCTACCCTCCAGCCTCATCAGTGAGGAGCTTTCAAAGGGACTACCACCAGACTCCACCACACTCAGCCCCACCCCCCATCTCTCTTTCTATCCCACCATTATGATAAGCTGTGGCTTAATTAATTTAATAGGGCCAGGAGTTATTACCACCTCTACTGCACACACTTTATTACCAGGAAGCATTACCTTCATTATTAATTTTTTTTCTTTTTGGGTGCACACATTTCTGAATAGTTTGCTCTCGGGCCTCCTCGGGTGCACGGCGAGATGAGCAGTGGGAAGTGATTTATGCTGTGGTTGGAGGCAAGTATAGGTCAGACAGTGCGTGTGATACCATGATGTGTAAAAGACTCATTTAACCTGCTAGCTTCTGCTGTCTTTGATTTGTTTGGGGAACACTGTGCTCATGTATAAAAGAAATAAATGTAAAATCGAGTCAGTGCCAATATTTTCCAGCACCTTTCAGTCAGTCAGAGTGGAGCAACCGTATCTATTATAATCTGATCACATAGAGTATGTGCAGTATGATTATGTATGAACATGGTGGGAAGGAAAAGAATTCAAACCTTTTTAAAATGATTGTATTAAAATTACACAATGTAAGAATTGCTCTCAGCCGGGTCCCCCTACCAGTGATTTACTGTCCTAAATACAAGTTGGTATTATGGGATACACAGATTATAC
This sequence comes from Scophthalmus maximus, assembly GCF_022379125.1. Lineage (NCBI taxonomy): Eukaryota > Metazoa > Chordata > Actinopteri > Pleuronectiformes > Scophthalmidae > Scophthalmus > Scophthalmus maximus. Next base: position 405,396 of record NC_061523.1, on the reverse strand, counting down.
AGACGAGAAAGAATGAGAATTTAATATAGCTATTGTGAATACAGAGCCCCCTCGGTTCAGGTGAGAGTAAAAAAAAAAGAGCCACGTGTAAACTGTCCTCTCAGATTCATAATTCCTATGTGTGCGCACAGTTCACACATCTGTGGTTACGGATTACACATGATGGCTGTTTTAGTTTTTTTCCTCTCACCTGACCCTAGGGGGGCTCCGTATGTGAAAGGCGTTTGTGGAGGAGGCTCAGGAGAGACCTCCAGCTGCACCAGGGGAGTGATGAGCACAACTGACTTCAATTGTCTAATCACTCCCCTGGTTACAAAAGCCTGTGAAGAAGCTTCCAGAGGGGAGAGAAACACAGAGACAAAGAGGAGAACATGTGTGACAGGAACCTGGCAGAGTCACACACAGTCTAAGTTGTTGTATGCTTTGTTTAATTTAATTGATAAAAGAGGTAACCGGTTAGGGGCTGTTGTTCTGGTGCGTGTTTGGTGACGCAAGGTCTACTATTGACCTCAGTGGAAAACGTCATGAGGTCAAGGAAAGGTGTAAAGGAGGACTCATAGGACTAAGGACTGGCTGACAGCGGTGCTCAGAGAATCCGACTCGACTTTCACTAAACTACGTCATCACATGACGGCGGATGTTACTGACGTTCGTCTGTCATGGTGAAACTACACATTTCCGTTTTAATACGTGTGACATCAGATGTTATGATTCATATGTAACAGTGACTGACACATGGCGTGCGTCTCTTCTGGGTCATATTCATACTCTTCTTCTTTGTGGGTCGTCTATATCTCCTATCCTTTCGCAAAGGAAGCTCCAGCGTACCCTATGCTAAAGGAGATGGGAAAGGAAACATTGAAGCTCCTTTCCTATGCATTTAGAGAATCCGAACAGCTCTTATCATGGCTGCTGATCAAATACTTGATAATGCTGATAATATACCAGGGTGGCTCGGATGGTTGCCACAGCATTGTGTTCCGGGGAGGAAGCCAGAGGGTATTGGAGTGAGTGGTTGACCCTGTGGTAAGGTGAATGTTATGGGGCATAAGCTTAGCCGAGCGAGCCATATCTGCACTCTTCCTAGTCTGTTTCTTTCTTTTTAATCTGACTCAGTATTCTACACTATGCATTTTATTATTTGCATGACTGGACTCTTTGAGATGACTCTGTAACCCTCTCCAGCTTTATGCAGAAAGATTATTGATGATCCTATCAGATTTCTCTTTTCAAAATTGCAATCTGTCCCCACAGAAGCTGGATATGAACTGGCTCAGTCAACCCTGGGTTTTCCTGTCCAGTTACGAGTACGCTCATGTGGAAGAGGCGGATTCGTCAATTACAAGCGACATCATCAGAACCATGATTTAAGTTTTTAATTTGATACAAGGAGTAACGCTGATTCTAAGCAAAATGTAAAAGGTGAAAGGAAAACAACTGAGGTAAATTTGGAAAGATATTCACAGATTCTGACTCAATCAGAGTAAGGTGCACAATGAGCTGCAGCATAATGTTTGTCTAAATGACCTGAATTCCGGTCTGGAGAAATAACATGGTTCTCTATGAGCAGCCGGCAGCGAGACGAGTGTGAGACGAGTTCCCAGGGATCTGAAATAATATTTAATAACTTGGCTCCTGTGCAGTGTAAAGTCACTAAAATCACCTCACACAAAAATGAACTCCCCTATGGCAGACTACAACACAATTTGAAACAATACACTTGAACATAATTGTCACCAAAATCAACTCACTTAATGTCTATAAACCAATAAAAGGAAGGATGCATAGGGAGACCAATGCAATCAAAAGGTACCTGCAGTGATCGCAGTGAGTGAGTCTGCAAAGTACTGTGATGCTGAAAGTCTTTTAAAACACAATGCCTTTTGACTGCCACAAGAATCTAATCTACTTCCAGTCCCATTTCATGGTTATATGTATGTATGTTTTCTCTTTTCATTGAAGTCATTAACATAGTTATAGTAATGCTTTTATACCCGACTGGACTAAGACATTAACATTTCAGGTAGATCTTTAAGAACTCTTAACTTAAATCAACTAATTATAATCTCCAAACAAACTATTTTTTTTCTACATCAGAGATAATGGAACACAAGTTCACAAAATGTACCTAGTCCTCAAATTAAAAGTTGGGATATTGATTTGTGTAAAACAGCAAATGTCATTTCATGTTGTTTTCAAGTAATTTGTCAAGCAATACTGTATGTTTAAGTGCTCAAATATATTATATAAAATATGTTAAATTAAATATATTATTTTTTATACATATATATTTAGAAACACATTTCTTAAAGCCAAAAGTTTACAGTCAAATTATGTTGAAAGAAGGTTTAGCTTTCCCTGTCCCACCTTCACAAGGTTAGTGGCTATCTGAAGACAACGGATTATGAGAAAAAAAAGGAAAAAGATGCTTGAGTAAAGACCTATGTGCAATGGCCCGAAAGCTTTGGTCAGAACAATGGAGGGTTTTAATATTACAAAGAGAGATACAGGTAATCCATCAGAAATCTGGGTTGAAATCTCTATAAGTCTATTTAGCTTCTTCTAAGATCAGAAGAAAAACCAACATTGGCTGTGGGTCATATGGAATAAAAATCAAAATGGAGTCAGGGACTTGATAACCAAACAGTAGGAAACATCCTTAGCTGTCAGTAAGTAAGAATGAGGAAGATATACATGTAAGAGAGGCATATACTCAGGGCAGCAGCAGAGAGGACCTTCCTAGCACAATTGACGGTAGGCCTATGGAACCAGTTTTGGACAATGAGAGAAAAGACTGGAGAGTTTCCACTGGTGTCAAAGAGGTTCACAATAAGTAGAAAGAAATGGCAATAAAAATGTTCCACTACATGGTACACCAAAACATAGGCAGCCATGGACCAATGTGTTGTCTGAGAGTTTCCTAAAGAACAATCCCTGTTGTACCATGAGCCATCATATCAAAATTTCTCACAGCCGAAAAAGGAAAAGGGAGCCAGTGGGAAACACTCTGGTTAAGATATTTGTTCTTCAAAAAGGAAAAATGGCACACAAAAACAGTGAAAGAAAATTCAGACCAGCAGAATACACAAGACGAGGGAGAATTGCGCTACATAAAGGAGTGAGCAAACCTTTCTATAGTAAACTTAAAGAAACACCTCTTGCTGAACTGATAACAGGAAACTTAACCAGAAGTCTTAACAAAAAGTTGATAAAATGATCAGTTCAGAGGTTACAAAGGGGAAAAGAATTCCTGATCATATTTTCATGGAGATGTACAAAGCCTGAAAGAATGTGACTTACAATTTCACAACATGCCTGGGTACATACAGCACTTTCAGGTAGACCCCTTTGGTGTAGCGAAACAGGAATAAGCATAGTTGTACAACACCTCAAAAGAAGACCCCGCTGACCTTATAGCTAGATGCTGCAGGTAATGTCACATCAAAATTCCTTGTCAGACCAAAAGAATACTATTGTCACAATACACAAAACTTAAGAGTACATCAGGTTGAAACAGATTGCGACTGGGTACTACTCCAAAGTGTTCTGTCATTCAACAGGGATAGTATTATCAATTACTTGGACCGGGCGTTTGTTACTTGTTCAAAACAGAAGACATGGAAGGATTTCAGAATGTTTACAGTGCTACACCTGTGCTCTGCACGTGCTCAAATATGTAGCTCAGTTAATTTACAGAAGAACAGCAAAGAAAGGTTTGAAAGATTTTGTAACATTTGCATTTGCTAGGTTGTAAAACAGTACCTCACTGACCACAGCACTCAAAAGCTTCTGCTCGCTGTGCACTGTATTAATTGGCAAACACAATACCAAATTTATACATAATTCCAAATTTTATCCTGGTCCACCGTTCCAGTTCCAAAGAGGGCGAAGTCAACTCTGAACACTGGCAAAGACTTCAGAAAAGCAGCAATGATCACACAAGGAAAGGCTCCAAGCCGGCCAAACAGGTACATTTTTTGCTGATTAATAGAATAAAATGTCGGCTCTTAACTGAGCATCAAGTCAATAATAATTTGCAGAGCCTTGGACCACAAATCACTTTCCAGAGGTATAAAACATTATTAAGTCATTAAGAAACATGAGGCATGGAGGGCTTTGTTTGTCCCGCTGATCCTGGTAGCTATGTTGTCAGGGGCACTAGCCAAATTGGTCCTCCAGGGGAGGGGCCAGACTAAGAGGTGTTCACAAACTCCCTGATGAGAGTAGTAATCTGGATCAGATGGGGGGAAGGCTGCCAGACAGACCTGGTAAACCAGGGTGAATTGAAAACTTCTGGCAGGGGTCCCTGTCCATGAAGTCTTTAACTCCAACCACTGGAAGAATTTCTCGTACATCCCAAGGGAGGCTGGGGACATGGAGCCAGATTGGACCATGTTCAGGGCCTCCAATGCGGAGGCAGCGAGTGGGAGCTGTGGTCAGAACTTCATCTGTGCCTGACGAGGTGGCAACCTAAGAACCCGCTGGTGGATAGCATTGTTGAGGGAAGCCTTCAGGCTGAAGAAGGAGGCCTTTCGTGTTTGCTTTGACGGAGAAGCAGCTTACAGGTACTGCGAGGCCAGGAGGGCCGTGGCTTCTGAAATCCCAGAAGCAAAACTCAGGTGTGGGGGGAGTTTGAGGAGACCAGGGGAGAAGGACTTTTGGCTGGCTTCAAAGAGGTTCTGCCAAACCATTCGGTGTCTCAGAAAGGGAAAGCAGGGCTTGGCCAGGACTGTCTTCAGTCGGGGAGGGAAACTGCTAAATGGGATCATCACAGAGATGTGTGGTGGTAGGCAGAATGTTGCGTGGAAGTCAGCAACAGTGCCTGTGGAGTTACAGACCGTGGTGGTGGGTCCCATTTTCAAAGAAAGGGGGAAGCTTGAACTCGGGGAATAACACTCCTCAGCCTCCCTGGGAAGTTTATTCCAGGGTACTGGAATGGAGGCTCCGACCGATTGTTGGACATCGGACACTGTAGGAAAAATGCGGATTCTGTCCTGGTCGTGGACTTTGGATCAGCTTTTTACCCTAGCTGGGTTACTGCAGGGGCATGGGAGTATGACCTCCCAGTCAAAGATAACCCACACTTTCCAAAATGATGACACCAGTTGTGGGATCTTCGTGATGTAGGTCATTGTATGCAGTATGTTGTCTTTATGATTATAAAACAAGATATAATTATTATGTATGATCACACAAACTGTAAATGTAATTGTTTTGCCATCTGCACAAATGGCCAAGATGGTGGTGATGAAATTTCCAAAAATGTCAAAGATGTTTTGCATTGACCCAACCAAAAATCTCTTCAAAATCTAAGAAGAGACATGGCAGAAATTCTGGATCAGGTACTGTTTGCTGAACACTCCCTACAAACTCAACAGTAATGCTCTTTCGATTTTTCTTCAGTTTCAAATGACAAGTTTTGTTACCTCTGTGGTGATAAGGACCTGACAACTTAATATTTATCCCCATTTAGATTCAGTTTGGAACCTGTACACGATGGTTTCACATGCATTGTCTGGGAATGACAGCAGCACAAATAGCAAGGTATGGTGTGCTGTGCAACTTAGGTCGCTGTTGGTATGTTGGTTAACTTGGACCAGAGAAAGGAGCATGTATGGATTGAGAATTTTGGAAGCTACAAATGAAAACCAGCAAGATTAAAAAGCTGTACTGCAAATTTATACAACTAGTGTTCTCCTTTCATCATCTTTTGATTTTTAACCGCCTTCTTGCAGATAAAAGTAGTTAGCAGTTTCCCTTTTCTTTTGTGTAATTTTTAGGAGATTAAATAAAGGGACAAGTTTTGTCTGGGTGTTTGTGAAACTATGTATTTACTCAAGACAAATTTGCAATTAAAAGGGTATTATTCAAAGTTGCACCATCAGTTTTTCCCAATCTTGTTTTTCCCAATCTAACTTGTTATCACCGACACAAAGAACTCACTTATCAGTCATAAATCAAATGGAGTTTCATAAGTTACTTACTAAAATAAGTTTTTAGGGAACTGTAATACACCAATTAACTGTTCAGACTGTACTCCAATTTTAAACAGCTACCTTCTAGGAGGGACTCCTAAACCAGACATTCATCCACCTTAGAAGTAGTAGTTGAAAAAATGATGAGATAAGCAGTGTCTGTGAATATGTTCTCTATGTCAATTTTTGGAAGGACAACAAGCCTAAAACAATATTCAGGTTTTTGGAAAACAAATTCGTAAATTGTTTCAGTCAGAAAAGGATTCTTTTGTATCAAAAGGAATGTATCAAAAACATTTAAAAATTGGAAGTTTCATGTAATGATGAGGAGAGAAATAAAAATCAAATAAAAAGGACCCCATTATTATGCACAAGCACAATTTTCAAAATAAGAGTTGTAGTTGGACCTAGGGGAGTTCATTTAACGGCGAAGTGATTTTGCTGACTTTGCACTGCAAAGGAGTGAAGTTATTAAATGTTATTTCAGATAAAAATTCCTCGTAATTATTTTATGAAACTTAAAGTATTTAGTTTTTGTCACTAATTATCGTCACAGTCTCCTCGTGCTGCAGTGATAGAATAAAAAAGTAAAACACTGTCAGAGATTCTGTCAGGATGTGCTAATATTAATGAGTTTATGTATTTATTTAGTGTAATAAACTCTCACTGCGTTTATAAGAAACTGTTTTAAAACCAGAGTGGACACATGAAAAGTCTGAAAAACCAACATGAATCCCATAAATCTATAAATATCTGTTGTCCTTTATTATTTGTCACGTTGCTCTAAACTCTTTTGTCCTCGACAGGATCCTGTAGAATGACGACTCTGGTTTCCAGTGATCTGATTGGCCAGCAGTTGGGCTGTTGACAGGTTTTGATCCCTTATCTGGAACTTAACCTGCTCAGGAGCACTAGTTTTTAGCAAACATTTCTAAGATATGAGGAAACTGCATTTACTGGGACTATTTTCAGTGGCACATTAATAGACTCGTGGGCCACTACTGAGTATTTATGGCACCACCATGCATATGGCAATAACTCAAATGAACAGAAGAGCTCATGTTATTTGTAGCGGCCTGGTCACACCAGCATTTAAACCTAAAAAAACACCAGGGTGATGACGTTGGAATTCAATTTAGTTGATTCAATCACAATGACATGGGTATTATAAATAGAGTTATAGCTACTTTGACTTGAGTAACGGATTTTAATTCCTCCTCCACCACTTTTGTCGAGAATAAATCATCCAGTGAACTAAACCTCTGAACAGCCGATGCGCAGTACTGTAGGTTTTATATCTTTTTATCAAAATGTCAAAATTACAGCCTGACAGATAAAAAGTGAGCTGCAGCATTAGCTGACAACTCTGTGCAGGTTAATCACTACCAGAGACTTCTCACACACTGTCGACATGTTTTCACATTTTCATTTGATGTATTGTTAGTATCATATTCAACATGTTTTTTGACACACTGGTTATACAAGTTGTGCGACAGAACAATAACATCCAATATACATTCTACCGTGTATTTACAAAAATGAATAGACAGTAATGAGATAAGAATACTCAGTACGCAGGCATAATGAGAACAAATTCAAACAGCGAAAATTGCTGCCATAAGATGATTTAAGACCTAGCACCGTCATCCCTCATATGTCGGCTTCTCAGCTCTTAATGACTGTTAACTGCAGCTACGCTAGGGATGCACTTTCCCTGTGGATTTCCGTGGAAATAAAGGAGACAGTTATCTTCAATTACTTGTACGATGATCAGTAGTGTCCCTTCATTCAACCCTCCACTGCAGATCACTGCCTCATCACAGCTGTAGGCTGAACGCACCGCCAGGTCAGAGCAGAGTGTGTGCCTCCTCATCCTCCTCCTCAATGCAACTCCTGGATCTTCTTAGTATTCAACTCACTGCTGCAGCCCAATGTCAACGGGAGAGGGGAACACACGTTTCTGATCAATGCGGGAGATCATTGATTCTCCCTCTTCTCCTGACACATTCCGAAATAGCCGCTGAAAGTGCATGTTCACCACGGAACACTGCAATGGCTTCCCAACAAGGAGATGTGGAATTTTATTTTCAGTATCAGTAGTTCACAAAGGGGGATATTCCACCGTTTCTTACGCTGGTGGCGGTGTTTGAGTTTTGATACGCAAAGAGTTCTCAGCACAGGGGACAAGTAGAGGTATGAGGAATTCCATTTTTACCAGTTGGTTGAATAAACAATTGTTTTAGAAGCCAGTGCCAGAGGAAAACTATGGTTTATCACAAAAAAAACAAGCTCTGGTAGTGACCAAAGCTTGTTTTGTAGCTCTGGTCACTAGTTGGATCAGTTGTGAAAGCACTGGACAAAATAAACTGCTAACATCTCCAAAAACATACAAAAATGAAATAAAATATATAATTATACAATATTAAAATATAAATCACTGAACCCCGGATGAAGGAGCAGGGTAAAAAGATGACCCTGTTGACCTGTCAGACACTATTTCTACTTTTGGGTGTTTTTTCATAATACAAACTATATGAAGATATACTGTGTTACATATATATCTGTATATTTTATATAAAAGTAGAAACCTAATTTTGTACATTTTCTGTTTTTAACCTTTGGTTGTCTGAGGGAATGTTCAGATGCAGCATATTCTACATGCAGAAATTCATAATTTTCAATGGACATTATTTGTCAGAGGCATTCATAGCCGAAAGCAATGTGATTCGCATTTGTTGTCCACAATGCATAGGGATGGTAAAATCTAACTTATTTGATTGCAACAAGTGCCACAGGTCATGTGACAGCTGATGAGCTCAGACAGTAATATGGTTTCACAACAGAAGGTCTGTTTTGAACTGAAACAGGCTTTGAACCTCCCATCGTCCAGACGAAGCTCCTGGATCAGTTCGTGAAACGCTTCTCTTTTCCATAAAGCGAACAAGAAGGATTCATGGTGCTGGAAATGCATTTATCTTAAGTGACTTAAGTCCGTTTAGTCAGTGAGGCTTACTCCTAATTTGACAAACAGTTGGGTGCTTAGTAACGGCATGCGCAACAGTAGCTCAACTCTCCCAGGCCTATTGGACAAATGGATGAAAACAGCACGGCTGGCGCTGTTCGTACATTTTTAAATGCCATATCTGAGTGTCCTTCTATCACATCTCCTTGTCCAGCCAGTTTAAAGAAGGAGGATAAATTAGAAGAAAAGAGGTGAAATCGAGGCAAATCAATTACCTGAGGCAAATCAAAAGGGAAGGATGAAGATAAATTTTGAATGACGATTATTTCTGATGTTATGAAAATCTTAATGATGCATTATAATTATTATATCAAAATATGACGTGTGGTTGTGGTGGCACTGTTTTTTCTCAGTGGAAAAATTCTCTTTGGGTTGGTTGTGTCCTCATGCAGCTGTGCTGGAGTGTGAATGTCACTCCACGCTTTGTTAAAGGGGACGACTGTCATTGGTTCTGCTGCACTGGTTCTGATCAGAGAGTCGGACGGTGCAGCATGAGCGCAGTGTCCTGTTCCCTTTTAAAGGCACCGAACTAAGAACTCTCCCCTGCTGCACCTTTATGTCGTCAGAGTTGGGATGTACTGCGTTTGACAGTTTGTTACTTTCACAGGAAGACTTTTGGAGGAGAGTCCGTGCTTAAGCTTTGACAGGAACTTCATGTGTTTCAGACAACGCTTACTACAATCTAGATCATTCAAAGCATCGTGAATGCTCCAAATAATTATGACTAATGTCTAAGGGTTCTCCTACCATTCTCATGAAGTACTTGTATTTAAAGTAGTCGCTGTAGGAATCTAGCACAGAGTTTTAGGGCGACACTGCGGTGGTTGTTGCAGAGAAAAGACAATGGCTGGGATGGAGTGGCGAGTGTCGGACTCTGTTGATGCCCTTGCCATTCCCCTTTCATACATTTCCATCTGTAAATTGGAGCGGGGCGTATGTTATGCATGCTACTCATGCATCAATGATCAGTAGCTTCAAGACGCTCTGACTGAGGGCTACGATTATGAGAGAGGAAAAGCACATCTCAACCAAGACAAACTACTTCTCTATCTTTCTTTTACTTTTATTTTTTTCTGTAATTGTAGTACATTTGCTGAAGAGTTAACGATTCAACATTTTTTTCTCCCTTGTCCTTTCCCACTGTGCAATGATACATTATAAAAAAAAAATACTGCCACAAATAATAAGACTTGCATCTGCATAATTGCAGTGTTATAGCTTCTGAGTGGAGCACCATGACTTTGAGCTGCTATTTTCTGCGAGAACTCTCCTCTCTTTTAAAGGGGCCGTGACGGCCCACGTGAAATAAACGTACACCTCAGTGTGAATACACACCGACCTGGGGCGTCAGCTGCTGTGCAGCCGGCAAATTCTCCACCCAGATGGCAACCACACAAAGCCACAGTTTTGGGTCTATCACCACTGATTTGAATGAGATTTGACTGCACAACCTTCTTTGAGTTGGGTCAAGGACATTATGCCTAGACATTATATTAGTGTTTACACCAGCAGACTGGCCTGTAAATACTGGAAAGAGAGGTCCTTGTATTTCAGGCAAAATCAATCCTTCTCAGTGGTGGTAAATGAAGGTGCTCGTTGAGATAACCTACTTCCCAGGAAACCATTGGATTCAGATTATTTCCTTCATTCATTTTATTCATTTCATTGGGAAACCAACTTGATTTCCTTTGTCTTTTCATTGAGCCTACCAGAGCAACAATGGATTTATAGTTAAGTGTTAAGGGGTAACAGTGTAGCTTCTGGACCTTGGTCAGCTTGGACTGGTTGCGCTGAGGCCAGTGTGTGGACTGTGACCTATGCTGCAGGTGTCTGTCGAGGGATGACCATTAACACGTCTCCGCAATGGAGAAACGAACTGAAGCTAATGGGTGTCTGGGAGATATTGAATCAATTAGTGCGACAAATGAACAACCAAAGGTCTTTTGGTGATATGCTTCTCAGTTTGGTATGTACCTTGTCTGGGTTTCTCTCCCCCATTGTACTGGATCTTCATTGGTGGGAACAGCTCAAAGGAATTTTGTGAACGGTGTGTTAGTCTTTGTTTTCCAGCCGGGACAGGTGGAGGTGGCCAGGGACAGGACCTGTCACTGGTTCCATTAGCAGGCTGACATTAAGCAGAGGGGTTCAGGCCTGGACAACCGTCATGGCCTCTTACCCTGTCAGCTCTGCTTTCCCACCAACTCCCTGACAGGCCACACACACACACACACACACACACACACACACACACACACACACACACACACACACACACACACACACACACACACACACACATACTTGTTGTCTCCCTCTCTGTTCAGCAACCCTACACTTGCACACACTCATACAGGAAGAGAACTGTTGACAATGAATGGTATTTTTAAACTTTATAACTGTGACAAAAATCATGCCGTCTTGTCATTTCTTTCAGTCAAGATATTGAGGAGTCAACATATTCAGAGGACATATATATCCATAAGTGTGTGTGTGTGTGTGTGTGTGTGTGTGTGCCGACAGGCCAGTGGCAGTGTCTGCACACTGATAAAGGTTGGACTGCATTAAGTTCTATGTGCTCTTCGGTAATGATTCCTCGTGTATGATTTAATGAGTTCACACTGAGCATGCACCAGACCATCTGAGCGATGTGGTGTCAGACACTTCAGAAATAAAAGGTCTTTCATGGCTTCCAGTTCATGTCCTAACTGCACAGTTCACCAGTCCAGCAGCCTGTGTACCGACAGCATGTAGCGGTGATGGGATGGGGGTATTTGAGGAGCTCCCATGGGAGCCTCTGCTGCTTCTGTACTGAACCATTACTGCACTTGACTTTCTGTCTCTTGCAAATCCAGCAGTCAAATCCTGTGGGATTGTTTCCTAAAGTAGAGCTCATGTCAATCCCCTTTTAGACTTTTCTTCCTGAAGGATAGGGATTTTTACAGTGTACTATTTCCTTCACGAAGCCGCTGTGTTGCTGTTGTCATCCTGCAAGGCAGTTATTCCTCAGCCACTCACTGATAAATCTGAGACAGCTCTGGTGATTATGGGATCAATACTCGTGCAGTGTATGTTTTAAAGTGTTTTAGAACAGAAGACACGCCATAAAGGTTATGATCAGGCTTAAGGCCTCAGTATGTGTCAGAAAAAAACAAACAGGTTTCATGTGTAGTGTCTTTTTGTCCATATATGGAATAAGAGGGGAATATGGGCTTACTTCTCTTCCTTTGGAATGTTATGCAAGGGGTCTTTCAAGGACCCTTACCACTCCTTTGCTTGGCCTTGAAAGTTACACGTCTCACATAGCATAACTTGATTCGAACCAGTTGTTCCTTGTCAAGCCAACGATGGGCCTATAAATGTAACCCCCAAGAAGAGTCGGGAGGGTTGTCCTTTTGGCCGGACACTCTCCAAGCTCTGCAGGGCTTGAATCGATACTGGTCTTTTTGTAATAAACCTTTATATACAATCAAGACGGTGTCGGCGGACTTCTCTTCAATACATCTTCACATCATCGCTACTTAGTATACAACACATGCAATGTTTATGTCAGCAAACATATTGGTTGTGCTTCACAATAGAACTGCAACAGTTCAAATAACAGGCGGTGTACCACAAGGATCTGTTCTAGGACCTTTATTGTTTCTTATTTACATTAATGATTTTCCATTGGTTTGTAAATTTTCTTTTCCCATTTTGTTTGCTGAATATGATTTAATCAAATACTGACTTACACACTCTGATAATAGAAATGATGAATTGTTGAGAGTTGCAAGATGGTTTCAACTCAATAAGCTCGCATTGAATATTAAAAAGTTGAATTTCATAATATTTGTGGGAAGGAGCAGGAGGTATGTTCGGGACTATGCGAGAGTGTCAGTAGATGGAAAATATATTTCTCAAGTCTCTTACACTCGCTTCTTAGGCATCTTAATTGATGAGAAACTAAACTGGAAAAAACATATCATTTTAATTCGTAACAAAACTGTGAAGTCACTGGGGATCATCAGCAAACTACGAAGTTTTATAAATGTTTCTTGTCTTCTTTATATAATTCAATGATTTATCCCTATTTGATTTATTTTGTTTGGGCAAATACGTACCCCTCCAATCTTGATAAATTTTATTTGCTGCAAAGACGATTTGTGAGACTGGCAACTCTCTCAAATTCTAACGAGGCATCTAGAAAACTGAACATTCTTTCAGTATATGATATCAATATTCATTGTGTGTTTATATTTAAATATATGTTCTTGCCTTCTTCTCTACTAGCATCGTTTAGCAACTTCTTTAAACTGAATTTCCAAATTCATTCATATAACACTAGACAGGCCGATCATATTGACCTTCCATTCTACAAAACTAAACAGGGCCAGCACTCCCTTGGATAGCGCGGTGTACAGATATGGACGGCCAAAGTACACAAGAGCTCGTCATCTTTAGAACATTTTAAAAGGAAATTGACAGCACATTTCATGATGTCTAATTATTTCTTGATGTGTATGTATATTCTTCCGCCCCATATTATTTTTGAATAATTTCTTTTCTTTTGTTTGTATTGGATTGCCGGCTACTTATCGGTTAGTCTATTTGTATATTTTGTGTGCTACTTGTTATTTTATATATATATATATATATATATATATATATATATATATATATATATATATATATATATATATATATATATATATATATACAGTATATTTTTTAATTTAATGTAAAGGTACAGCATGTGAGAGGTTTTCTAAACATTCATACGGTCATGGCTACTTGTTATTTGTCATCACTTTTTGTTGTATTTCCTTATAATTATGTCAACTTGTTTTTCTTCTTAAATTGAGGGAAGGTCCCTTGTAAATAAACAACAACTTTTTTTTTAACTCTTTCTGATTGGCCACAGCCAAGGGCAGGGAGACAGTCTTGCTGTCACAGTCTCTTACCAACCTCTCTCTAATGACTCAGTGTCTTTTCTCATTCTTTGCAATGTCGGATCAATAAATCAATCTGTTTTTCTAGCATCTTCTGGACAGCCTCTTGAAGAACTGTGGGATCCACTGTTTTGTGAGCTTGACCCAAGCTGGAGACTAAACATCAGTTTCAGAAAAGGAAAGCTTAAAACAAGTGCATTGCTAGATAGTTTTTTCATTGAAATTGATTTGAATTTTAAAATCCTCCAAAAAGGTAAAAGCGAAAGCAAACTTTTATGGCCAATGGGTAAACAAAACCTAGTAATGAAGGTGTGTGTTTAAGGAATTTAAGGAAAAGTCTTACTCTTACGAAGGAATCCAATGTTAGAAACTGTTGGAGAGAAGACTTAGTCATTGGAGACACCAGAAATTGCCAAACTTAAAATTCTGACCTTCAAGCACATATAAATGGAAATTTGAGGGGCAGCCTCTATTTCTGTGTATGTCAGATTATCGTTGCCTATGTGCCCACTAACTCCTTGTTTCCAATCTGGCAGGGAAGCAGAAGGTGGAGAGAGAAAAAAAAACCCTGATTAGCTAAAACCTTGAAGGACATGCACAGAATCAAACCCACTTTAATCACACTGCCGTTGAGGAAATCATTTCCTGCTTCAGAAAGTATAGAATAGGAAAACCTGTGTGTGGTTGAGCATGTGCACTGATTGCTGTGGAGAGAAGCATCTCTGAGACCTTCATAAAAACACTGATTCCCCATGGTTTTTTTTCAGCCACATTGCTACAACCCTCAAGTTTGTCTTGTGGTAAAGGAGGGACGTAACAAAACCGTAGATGGAAAAAGGCAATCAGCCGTTTATTAACAATTGTGGAATACAACAAAAAGAGCAGGAGTCAGGGGAGGCAACAATCAAAAGGATGAGGGCAGCGGGTGAAGACAAATCATAACAAGTATTTTAACCCTGAAAAGAGGGAAACTCTGGGGTTTTCCATTCCAGAAACTGGAGGTCAGTTACCATTGAAGTCAGTAACTGACTCTGTGAACTTAACCTGCTCGCTGGCAGGTTTTCTTGAAAAAAAACAACGCAGTTTCTCCTTAACTCTTCCCTTTTCTTGAACCTCATCTGTTATATATCCTTTCCTCGTCAACCCGATCGATATGGAAGCAGAATTAATTCAGGAGCATCACGTCAGAGAGGATGTTCAGACTTGCTTTCATTCCCGATGACTACTTAGTAAAACTTTACTGTTTCTCTCACAATATCTTATTTACAGCATTTTAATATAACCGACATGCTCCAACCAGATCAAAGTGTTTACCCTTACATTTTTTTCTTACGGGAGTGTTCTCTAAAACAAGTTGAAATAGCCACTGATGTTTTCTTTGTTTAACGTGGAATCTGATCAAAACCATATGCCTTACCTATCTGCACTATATTCTTATTATTGATTTTCAGCTGCAGCCACGTTATTGTTGTGCCCGTGGGATTGAAACTAAATTAAAAATGATTAAATAACATTGCATGTTTTTCAGATGTGAGCAACAAGAATCAAACCCCGGCCGCTTGCGCACAAGGCAGCTCCACTAACCATTCTAGCATTATCTTAGACAAATGGGTCTATAATAATCTACTTTAATATAACAAAACACAAGGGGGCTGTCACCCATAACTCCTGTGTAAAAATTAACATGAAATAACTAAGTGCAGTGCAAATGAAAAGTGTAAGGAAACTATAAAAAAAACTAACCTAATGCCCAGTTTCCTTCTTAGAACAAATAAACAAAAGTCTCATACGAGTTAACGGTTTTCTATAGAGGAACAAACAAATGTGAGTTAACAATTACACCTCAAAGAGACACAGAGGTGAACTGCTCAATCACCAGGTGGCTTAAATAGTGCCGCTGATTGTGAAGTGAAGGTGGTGGTTGGTTGCTGGCAGATGACTCTTGGGTGACTCAGTGGTGGGAGGTCCAGAATCGCATCCAAGGGAGGAGTCCCCAGTGGAGGTGTGGCGGAGGGGATCGGAGTGATTCACCTGCAAAAGGCCAATCATTGATTTTCAATGATTTTCCAATGATTTTCTCCTTTCAGTTAGAAAGCAAGAGAATAGTTAGATGTTCAATTTAAAAAAAAGTACTTTAAGATAAGTACTTTACCATTTAGACCATTGGATGTAGTTAATGTAACATCTAAGTTGAATCCAATTCCTGTTTTGGTTGTGGCTAAAACACAATGATCGCTGGAACTCATTCAGAAGATGGGAGATAGTTAGAGCGGCATGTATGTGGGTCTGAGCACCTGAAAGGATGGCTTCTGCCTCAGGATGCTGGGGTTTGCCGATGAGCCTTTGGGTGAGGTTGTGGCCTAAAACGAATAAAACATCTGGGAAAAGGGGTTGCCCATGTCATAACCCCATGCTACAAAGCTCAAAAAGTGGATTGCTTGCCATCCATTTTATGCAGTAGGCAAAGAACTTGCCTGCCAAAAAGATGGCAGTGATTAAATAATTGGTAGATATTCCCAATTGCTAATCCAATAACTGCTAAGAGAGACTAATTGGGAACCAGGTTGACATCGAGGAGAGACTTCTAACAACTGCAAAAGGGACGTTTTGGCTTGGAAGGCCAAAGCACATACTCTGTGAGGAGGAACCAAAAGTAATCACAATGAATAAGTACATAATAAGAAACCCAAATTTTCGAGGATGATTGAACTACAGGATGAACGAGGCTATACCTCAGATGGTGTAAACTTGACTTCCAGACAGCCTGATGTCACAGCTGTAAACTGCAAATGTGGGAATATCTCCAAAAATGCTACAGGCCTCTGGGATACATCAAGCTAACGGGATACACATCCTAGAAGTGTTCAAAGCACAGGGCTACCTGGTCGGATAGAGTAGAGGTTATTTGGGTTTCCAACCGCAGTACCCAGGATTTTCCAAGCACATGGTAAAGGTAGTGAAAGAGTGAGAATACAAAACAGTGAAATCTGTAGACACAAGGCTGGTAAACCACCAATCAATTTACCAGCAGCACAATCTAGAAAAGAGTTTGATGAAAGAGTGGACGATGCATTTTGGAGTTCCTGAGCAATATGATGGATGGTCAACCATCATTGATACAGAACGCTTTGGGAAGAAAGAGGCAAGCCCCAGAGATCGTGTACAGCCTAGAGAGAACCACAAGCAGAATGAGAAATGGCAGCTTTGTGGTGACATTGAAGACTCAAGAAAAGCCTTTAAGCGGGCTTCACAAGAGGAAAAGCAGCCGTGAAAGAGATCCATGACAACATGAGAGAGTATATAAAACCTTACACCGAGCAGACTGTCACTGAAAGAACAGAAGATGTTAAGTGAAACCGAGAAAACAGTTTACCAAAACTAATCTTGCCTACCTGTTCAGGGGAGCTCCAGGCTTAACAGGATGAAATAGAGTAGCACCTAACTAGTACCCACTAGTAAACTGTAGACTGGGAAGACCTTGAAAATTTTCAACAAACTAACACACTCCTATGAAAACTGAGGACCTTCATGGATATAGCTGAATTACTGTTTATGAAGGGCAAGAGCATGCTCAGCACTGGGACCAAATTGGAAACCAAAAAGAGATCCAAAGTTGGGTGGACCTGAAAAAACTCTAGTGGAGATTAAATAATTAACGAGCAGCCACAGGCAATAAAAAGCACTGCTTCATAAACACATTTCCTCAAATGATGAAAATGATGCACTACAATGTCAGAGCAGAATGAGAGGCCATTGGAGTTCATTTGAGTATTAGACTGTACCCACAAGCAACAGACATAACATTATCAATACATAATGTCCTGTGAAGTCATCAACATTTTGTCGCCAACCTTTCCTGATACTTAATTTCTAAGCTCATTGTTGTCAAACAATGCTTTGCGAATTCTGAATATTTCTCAGATGGCGTCAGGATGCAGCCAGATCTGACCAGCCCTTCATTCAAGCTTAACAGATTTGTTGGTCTCAGAAACTTGGACTTTGCTAACAGCAAATTGGCACAGACAGTGATATATAGACCATTCACCACAATGCGTGGGTGAGGGTGCCCAAGAGGAACTGTATATTCATTTGGTATGAATAATTATAAAACCAAAACCATGAAAGTGAGAAAACTTCTGGAAGTGACAACTTTCATTAAAAAACATTACAATGCATGACAGGAAAGATTTCAGATAGCAAATGATGGGTTTCATCCACCGATGCCTGGGTGCCACTCCCATCTACAGACCCTTGGGCATGAACCTACAATCTAGGATTTACATGACAATTACAAATGTATATGTGTAGACTGGATGGAACTTTGAGCCTTTCTTTCTCAGACACTTTACCACACTGGCCATGTCTCTGATAAATAAAGAACCAATATTTTTTTTGTGGCCACACAACACATATGGGCAAAGATTCTCACACATGTCTAGCAAGTGATGTTTATCATCCATCACCATGTTACAGTTGTCACCATGCTAACATTTGTTATTTGGTGCTAAAGCATACTTCTGAGCTTGATGATAATGTTCATAGTTTTGTAGATATTTTGGCATTTACCAAAGTTTAGGACAAATCAAATTTTGACCTAGAAATGTCACTAGAGGAATCAACAGAATAAGTAAGTGAGTTAACAGTGATAGTTGACAGTAAGGGTCACTGTAGAGAATATTCGAACTAGGGGCCCTTGCAAAGCCTCGAAATAAAACATAGGTTTATATGTAAACGTATATGTAAGTTTACAATAAATAAATAAGCTGTTACTGTTGATTGAATAAATAGTTTAATAGGCCAAGCAATTTTATATATATTTTTTCTCTTTTTTACCTCAAGATCCATACATTATTTCCTGAGAAATTGGTGAAAATCTTAATATTTTTGCAATGTTAAGGAAAGTGAAAAATACATTACTGGATCTGCCACTTTAATCGGACCAACGCCAACAATGAGTGGGTTCTTCCCTGGCTCGAACCCCTGGTGTGTAATGCTGCTGTCAAACCAACAAACAATGACAATAAAAGACAGACAAGGGTGACAACATACAGTAACATCCGTGGTGGAGGTGATTATTACCAGGGTGGCAGTTCCCCTTCGCCTATTGGCGCTTCATAGCTGCCTTTAGCTTCCTGCTTTGATTTCACTGCCTGTTAAGGCTGCTCAGTGGCAGGCAGCAGGCTCTGAAAGCCACTGTACACTACCTGCCCGGCATCAGACAGCACGGAGAGGGCAGCTTGTGGGCACAGAGTAGTAAAGCTTTACACATGTATGACTCTGAATAGTTGAAAATATCGCTGTGTGCTGGATGCATATATAGATGATTTGGTAACATTTAGACATATCAATTCTAAATTATTTGTATAGCACCAAATCATCCCATACACGATCTTAAGAACTTCATATAGTCAGGACTTTACAATATAATTGAGAGCAACCAAACAGTTCCCACAATGAGCAAACACTTTGCAACAGTGGAGCTTGTTGTTGACTTTTTCATTTAATCTTTAATTGCAGTTACATCTTGAATATTTAATATACTAATCTGATAGGATCATATTTGTTTGATAACTTCGAACCAAGTTGAGCAGGATCATTAATACGCGAGAATCACAAACTGAAAAAATGAGAGCTGAGATTTGATCAGTGTTGCTTAGTAACACAATATGAGCAACAGAAAAATAAGTAATTATTGCTGCCTTCAAATGGCTTCATGTTTGCCGTGTTCACAAGAAGATTCAATTTGGACGACGATCTCCTATTGTGGTATTTGCGACCTCGGACCTCAGAATTTTCTGAAAACTCTGAGTTCACAAGCTATGATGTATTTGCTGATGTTTTCAGAGATGGTGGAGGACGTGGAAGTTCATTTTTTAGCGGAGGGTAAGATCTAGACACAACAGTAACTTTAAGCTAGCGTCCATGTTGCAGATGCATGGCAGCAGTTTAGACGGAGAGCTTTCAAGTTCCAATTGAAGGTCACAAATAGTTGACTTCGGTACAAATATGACTATAAAAACAAACCAAAAATAATTTTGTTTATTCAGTTATTATGAACAAATTTATTTTATTATTCATGGAAAGAGTCTCACACGTGTCAATCAACCACACCAAAACACGTTCTGTCTTGTTTTTTTTTGTTTTATTTCCAAAATGACAAGTGTGAAAATTGTACATGTGGCTTTTTCAAGCACAGTCAGTGCAGCTGTCAGATATGTCACACAAAGAGTGTGATGAAGGGACATTTTGTGGTGGTGGGGTTGCTGTTGTTGAGCAGAAAGTAAAGTCAGGTTTATTTTTATCACATAGGTGTAAACTCAGTGTGCTTCAAGATACAGAATAACCTAGAAAATGCACATGGCTAAAACGTCAGGCGGATACAGCAGATGCTTAGATGGACTTCATTGAGCTTATGTCACTCTTCCCAACCATTTCCCTTTCAGTATGGAGAGATGCAGTCAACGCAAAGTAATATGAGTCATACATAATAAGTATTGTTCCGAGAAGTTAGGTAAGATCTTGCACCGTGACAAGGAGCAGCTTCATCCGGCAGCACGGAAACGTCAACTCATGCTGAAGCTCAAATCTGACGGCATCAATAGACACTGACACAAGGTGATGGCTGAGCGCTATAATTACAGGACACCTCTCACACCTCCATTTTAGTGATAATCATGTTTGTAAGTAGATATATTTATACATTTCATGCAATTCAAATGTGCTTGCTTGCTGCTCTGTTCCCCCCTTTGATAGGTGCAAATGTGATATTTGTGGCCTCCAGCTGCAGCTTGTATTCAGAGGAGTGCAGGACTCGTACCATATCAAGTTGTGTTCACACGACGGGTTGTTGTGCACTGTTATCTGCAAATCTGTCTGCAGGGGTGTTTGTGTGTATGTGCTCCAAACAGAACATTTCAGGGAACACGTTAATGAAAATGTTAGTGTCGCTTACAACACTACTACAGCTTAGAGTTACACATCAGCTGTTTGTGTTTGTGATGCTCTCAGAGAAACAGAAACCACAGTTACTTGGTCTGTTCAGTTTCTTTCCGGTCTTATGGCCTTGGGATGAGCACAAATCTTTCATGCTGAAGTATTTTCAACTTGCATAGACATATCATTGCCTCAATGCCCGTCACCCGGGGGAAATTTGCATTTACATAAGTATTTGCATTAACTTTATATGCAATTGAGCTGCCCAGAAAACGACAGCTACATTTTCAGGCTCAACGCATCTTAATTCTACTTCACAACCTGTCAGAAAAGTTCACTCCTCTGTGCTCTGAACAGTTCCAAGTAGGTCGTCAGTCTGTCTGTCCATCCCTAACAACCCGCACAAATGTCAAAGTGACTGGTGTGTAAATACTGAAACTCTAATGGTAACCCCTGACACTGTGCGACTGAAAAATGTAATGACATTTCTGTGAAGTGTGTGTTACTGCACGACCCTGCTCATACACCAGACTTCTCAGTGTTCTCCTGTCTTTTAGCCATTTTCAAACACTATTTGTCCTTTGCTCAGGGGAAACACAGTCGTGGTAATGAGGGAGAATTAAATGCATGAGATGAGCTTATGTACTGTATGTTATAGACATAGAGTTCTGCTTGGACTAGAAGGAGAATAATTGTTGACCCAGTGCACATCTCATGGGATGTGGATTAGCCAAGAAAATGCTTTACAGGATCCAAGCTCAAGTCTAACCCTAGACTGTGAATAAAGATGGTCGACACGTCAGCTCCCCAAAAAGTGAAGCCCTAATCATCCTAACCCTAACCCTAATCATCCTGATCGCCCCTTGATGGCTGGCTGCAGCACTGATCATAAACTTTGCCTCCGCCGGGGCATGGATGGAACAAATGAATCAAAGTAAACTGCAAACTATTTTTTTTCATAGATGGTTTCTGTCATCTTAGATAGTTCTTGTCACACTGATGCTTCTTTTTCTGATAATTTAGGTTTTTACTGAGTTTGATTAGATGCTATAAAAACATGCTGATATGTTATGATTGACAGCTGAGACTGACTCGTGATTGGTCGAGCGGGACATCAACACAATGGCTCCTCTACACAATCACCACTGTGTCAGACTCCGGCTCAAATTATGCCATCCACGGAGAATACCATAACAGAGAGGGAGAAAGTGGAAGATAACAACAACACTTTGTATGTCTGCCAGGGTGTCATGTTTCCATCACTGCCAAACAAAGCTGGAGCCAATAACTATCCATGAATGCTGCAGAGTGTGTTCCCTTTCACGCTGTGGAGAAAAAACCCACCGTCAGTTGTCTTTTGTCTTCAGTGTGCAAGGTGCTTTGCTTAAAGCCTAACTCATCTGGGATGAAGCAGATACTCCGATATAAGAAAAGAAGGAAGAAGAAAAAATTGGAGTTGAAAACAGAAAGGTATAGAGTTGAAATGGTGGAGAGAGGAATGACAGAGAAAGTGAATCAAAGCTTGAAGAAACAAAAAGAGAGAAAGACAAAATCACTTCTTTGTCTCTGCTCTGGTGTTTCTCTCTCTTATTTCCCTTTTTCCACCTTCATTGCCAACAAATTGATCTGTACAGGAGGGAGAGGGAGACTGATGGCTCCCGTATCTCCACTACATACACCCAAATAAAACAGACAAAAGTCCAGTGAGAGAATAAAAAAGAGTAAAAATACCCAATTCATTCCCTTTTAGTTATGATTTATTAGATCCATTTGACCCATGTGGTGAGTTCGGGGGAAAATAACACTCTATGTATGGATTGGTTTGCCTCCCGGCTGAAGAAACACACAAACAGAAGCGAGCACACAGTCAGTGCAGGTCTGCAGGAACTGCCTCATATATATTTTTGTTATTATTTTTTTTTAATCTGTTTTCAAAGGAAGGTGAACTGTTGGTGGGTAATCTGTTGCTGGGGCAATGTGGCCCGAGGGGGGGCCCACTGTCTCCCAACAGCAGTCCTGCAGCTTCTGGTGAGAACTAAATGTCAAGATACACACATAAGAATTCACCAATGTGCATGTGATCATTTGAATTTAGTTGATGTGTGTGCACTTACAAATGTTTTAATTGCATGTTTGCCGGGGGTTGTTTTAAGCAATGGGGTTATGTTTGTTTTTTAGAAATCCACAAAAAAATGGTGGAGAAAAAGGCCTCTCAATCAGCTCCGTGAAACTACTGAGGCACAATGGGAGAAAGCTACGAAATGCAAAAAGGGGAAAACTTGCTGAGATGTGCTAGTTGGATGAATCTGCTGAGGCACGCAGGTGGTAGGGTCTGAATCTGACACACTTTAGGCCCCTTATGCCAACCAATCATGGTTTGAGCGTCACAGTCTATCTGAGTATTGTTGCTGACCATGTTCATCTCTTCACGGCCACAGTTTACCATCTTCCAACGGCTACTTCCTGCAGGATAATGCTCCACGTCACAAAGTAAAAGTCGACTCAAACCTGTTTCCAAACCTGTTTCATGAACATGACAGTGAGTTCAGTGAACTCCAGTGACCCCCCCAGTCACCAGATGTGAAACCAGCTTGACTGTGGTTCTGACAAATGTGCACTACTGCGGCATAGCAGCGGCCTGTACGGGCGCTCCGACAAACTTCAGCAACGTGTCATTAGCCTGGCACAGGTCACCAGAGAACTGGCATCACAGTAAGAAGGATGTTGCAGGCACATGAATGTTGTATCTATTCAAAATAAAGATCTCTTTCAGTGAGCTATTTCTTTTTCTGGTCTGAGCAAATCACACTTATTTGGCACACTAGGCCTACTACCACTACTATTATTTCTTCTACTAACTAATGCAGTCTGGTAAAGTTATTCAAATCCTACATTAATGAAGGTTATATGTTTTCTTCTTTTTTTGTTCATACTGAAGAAAGGACATTGTTTCTGCTGCTGCTGAACTATATTACATTTTACCAACAGCCGTTAATATTATTTTGTTCACGCAATGTATATAATTGAGGGTAGAATAAAATAACAGAAACTCCTGGGCATAATGTTAGTGCAGTTTAACAGCAGCACAAGCTTATCAATCAGATGAATCAACACATTTATGAAACAATTTGAACCAGGCCTGAGTATTATGACCTACATGAAGGCAGGATTGATTGTATAACTCTTAGATTTGACGACATTGGTTTTAGCTGTGCCTAATACTGTAAGTCAATTTAATTAAAGGTGGGGTAGGCGATTCTGGAAAAACCAGCGAGACTACCGTAAAAGTCGCAGCTCCTTCCTTCAGGCTACACGTATACATCTGTGTCATCATACTAGATATTTTGACATGACATTGGTCATCTACTGTATGTCATTACATATGATAGCTTCCACAAGATACTGGTCACAGCAAGGACACATCGGTGCCAGCCTGATTATGTTTAGCACCAACAAGATATTGTTCACGATGCTTACAATCAGGACCCATTCTGCCACTACAACCTCTGTCCAAAGACACTCCGCCATAACCTGAGCACGAGGAGGAGGAAGCCACGAGCACAACATCACTAACTGATTGTTCGTGGCTCATTGACCAGTAAGAAAACACCTGACATTATCATACTAAACGCATGGCTATGTTGGTGTGCACATTTGTCAACTACAAATTGTGATAACATTTAGAAAAAGAAATGACAATACAAAGAGATCTTAGAGGAAATAGAGTAATTCACATAAAAAAATTATATATTTAATAAATATATGTAAAAGTGAACTGTATGAAATTAAATGATTGAAATTATTCTTTCATATTTAATTTGTCTTTATATTTCCACTTTTTTTTTCCTTATTATTATTTGACTTATTTATCTTTATATCTCTGCATTTATTTTTATGACACTTCTTTGACTCCATAGATTTAGAATCATGAATATTTTTATTCATGTGCTAATACTACAAAGTTACGACAGAGCCTCACAGATGGTTATCACATTATAACAATGTGTTCCTAATAACATTAATATCACATACCTGATATGAAATTTAAGAAACTTGGTGTGTAAGTTACTTGGCTGAGGGTATAATTGATGATCTCTACAGATGTTTTCTCAACTTGTATTATGGTAACAGACACAATTAAGTCACACAATATGATCAGTATTAGACAACCAGGCACCTTCACAACAAAATGATCAACATTTATTTGGTAATAAATAGATTTACTTAATTAAAAAAACTGAAAGAAAGGTAATATTTCTTATTTCCTGTTTCCCTTGTCACATTCGTAGTCACATATACCACCATAAATATTCCATTATTGAATTATGTTTTATATTTATATAAACTGTAAAAGTTTAAGCTTTAAACATACTTATTAATATAATATGCACGTATACTTTCTTTTGAAATCCAATTTTAATTCAAAACAAATAGATTTTAGTTGTGTAGCACCAGATCACATCATACATTATCTCAAAGCACACATATTAGAGATGATGGTAGAGTTTACAGTGTCACTCCTGATGAACTGTGTCACGCAGAGGCGCTGTGCACCTGTTTATTAATTACCAGAAAATTATAAGGACAACGACATGACACACAGTAACAGTGTGAGCACATTAATAGTGTTTTAGTCTTGCAACTTCATGTGGTTTAAGGCCCAAAAATGACTTTTCGTCATTTTGGGTATTTTGGCACTCATCTCGCTGCTCAAAGCGCTGTAGGGCCTATGTGTAACTAGGGTTGCAAAGGGGCGGAAAATTTCCGGTAAATTCCATGGGAAGTTAACCTGGGGAATTTTGGAAATATTCCATATTGGAAGCTTTCCATGGGAATTATGGGAATTTTTGGGAATTAATGGGAATTTAGGGGAACTAACTGGGAATATAGGGAAATGTAATCGAAATGTATCATATCCAAGCATAAATATAAACATAAGTCATAAGAAAACATCCATGCAAAATGATACAATTAAAAAACATGATATTTCGACAGATTTATTTGTAAGTAGAACAGAACAAGTTTTAATTATTTTATTGAACAATCATTTGTTTCATTGAAGAACAAAAACATGAATGTTGAGTTAAATACAACTCATCCCCCCAACCCCACTCATTCAAAAATGCACCCCCCATCCAATAATCCCCACAAAGTCCCATTCAAAATTTTACATGAAAAAAAGCGCCTCTCCCTCCAAAAAGTCCCATTGAACATGCAAATCTTCCTTCAGGCAATCCTCTGCATTCTTGCTAAACCCTTTCAGTCAATGGCTCTTCCTAGGCCTCATCAACATCCAACAACATGTCCACTCTGAGTCTTCCTCTTCAGTGTCACTTTCCAGCCTTGTTGAGGATGGCTCTGTGTCAGGCTCAAAGAGCCTTAGGTTTGCCCGAATGCCAACCAGTTTTTCCACTCTCACATTTGTGAGCCTGTTGCGACCCTTTGTGTGTGTGTTCCCAAACAGTGACCAGTTGCGCTCTGAGGCGGCTGATGATGGTGGGATTTGGAGGAGGATGATGGAGGCTACAGGTGCAAGGGCCTCAGATCCCCTCAGAAGTCCCTTCCACCAGGTGGCTTCAGATATGTGCTGGCATGACTGCCATATTCCATCCCCTTCCCAAAGGTCTTGCTTTGTTCGATACTTCGCCAAACTGCCTAGAACTTTGCCTTTATCAAGACCCAGGTGGTCAGACATGACATGTGAGAAGGCAACCCCCTTGCCTTCTCACAACACAACTGTTGACCAGTACTGGCGGTGACCTGATTAACGTAGGCACCGTTAATCTCTTAGTCATATTTTGGGTCCAGCATGTACGCTGCTGCATGCACCGGCTTCATGCAGAACTCCCACCGCTTTTCCAATGACTTGACCACAGCAGTTTCCTCTGCTTTCAGTAGTAGGAGAGTGGGCAGGACCGTCTGGATTTCTTCTTTGAGTTCTGCAAAAGGACACTGGACATCTGATAAGATGGCACTATCACCCTCTATCTTCGCTATTGCTGCTGCAATTGGTTTGAGGTTTTTCAGACTGCTAGACACTCTTTCCCAGAACACATCATCTAACATGACCTCGTGGATGTCACTTTCGATGCCTGCAGTCCGGGATATGGCCATCTCTTGCAGAGACTCCTTTCCCTCCAGAAGGCTGTCATACATGATGACAATGCCACCCCGTCGTGTGATGCTGGGGAGCTTCAGTGTAGTACTCTTGTTCTTTTCCTTTTGCTTTGACAGATACGTAGCGGAAGCTACTTGTTTGCCCTTCACATATTTCAAAATTTGCTTCGCTCTCTTGTACAGGGTGTCCATTGTTTTCAGTGCCATTATATCTCTTAGGAGAAGATTGAGTGTATGGGCAGCAAAGCCAATAGTTGTTATATGAGGGTAGGTCTCCTCCACATGTGCCCAGGCAACCTTCATGTTGGCTGCATTGTCAGTGAACAGTGCAAAAACCTTATCTGGTCCAAGGTCATTGATGATCACTGTCAGCTCATCAGCAATGTATTGGCCTGTGTGTCTGTTGTCCTTTGTGTCTACACTCTTGTAGAATACAGGTTGAGGAGTGGTGACAATGTAGTTGATAATTCCTTGTCCCCAGATATTTGACCATCCATCAGAGATGACTGAAATACAGTCTGCTTTGTCAATGGTTTGCTGGCCTTTGTTTGCACTCTGTTGAACTCTTCATCCAGCAAATGAGTAGACAGCGCATGTCTGGTTGGGGGGGTGTATACTGTGTCAGAGAACATTCAAAAACCTCTTCCAGTACACATTGGATGGCAGCATCAGGGGTGAGCCAGTTGCATAGACTGCACGAGCGAAACACTCATCTGCATTTCTCTGGCTAGGTTCATCCATAAAATCAAAGAATCCTCTGATGCAAGAGGGACCAGGAGCTGATGAGAGGGTATCTGACTCTGATACAGCTGAAACAGATTCATTTTCCCCTGGAGTGGAACTCCTGTCTGCTGCATGTTTTGGGCCTTGAGGATTTTTTTTTGCACTTTGCAATATGCTGGTGCATTTTTGTGGCATTCTTCACGTATTTCTTATCACAATATTAACACATATATACAGACTTTCCTTGAACATTAGCTGGTGTGAAATGTCTCCACACATCGGATAGCGCACGTGGCATTTTTCTGTAAAATAAGACAAGAGCTTGTAAGAATACTAATGCAATGGCATGAACAGATATATAAATAGTAAGGCTATATAAACAACTGGAATGATATTCAAAACATCTTGCAGGAGGCAGAAAAAACAGCATCACATATGAGGTAGCTAGCATCTTTATAAAAGTGCCTCATAGATGGTAAATGAAGTTATGCTAGCTATGGCTTATTTAGCATCTAACTTATCAGCTAGCTATCTACTAGATCAGTGGTCCCCAACCACCGGTCGATTGGCCATTTGGTACCAGGCCGCAGTGAAAAAATAAGTAACACGTTTAAATGATTATCAGTGTCTGAAAGATGTTTTATTTAAAAAAAGGGAGGATTCTCTCCCATCTCTTGCGCGTCTCTTCCTCTTGACACATGTCACGTCATAGTTACTGTTCAATGAAGCCCTAAAACTTGCAAAAAAAATGAGAAAAAGGAGTTTGAGCGTTACTTCACAACTAGCAAAGTCCCGCGAACTGCAAAGGAATGGATCCGTGACCCATTTCTGATTAAACCAGGTGAATCGAGCCTGTCAGTGCGAGTCACAGTCCCCCCCAATAGCCATGCAGTAAGCAGTGTGCTATGTGCATGTGATTGAGGAATGGCATGGATATTCAAGTGTATTTGAATGGCATCTGTTTGTTTTAGTCAAGATTATGCTAAAATATACTTTCCCCAACTATATTTAAGTTCCCAATGAAGAGCCAACCTTCAATTTGGAAAATTCCCAGTTTATTCCTGTTTATTCCCATAAATTCCTGTTTATTCCCTTAAGTTCCCGTTAATTCCCATGGAAAATTTCCATCTTTGAAAATTCCCGGAATTTTGCAACCCTATGTCTAACCTCAGAGTTGCTGGCAAGGTGGAGGCCTGTGGCTGTTGAAGAAACTAGGGCTGCAACCAATGATTATTTTCATAATCGATTAGTTGTTTGGTTCATAAAATGGTGAAAAATATTGATCGCGTCTCCCAAAACCCTAAAATGCTGATTTGTTTTGTCCACACCAAAGATACTTGGTGTCACAGAGGAGCAAAGAAAGAAACCAGAACATATTCCCTTTTAAGAAGCTGAAATCAGAGAATTAAGAATTTTTTTCACAAAAACTACTTGAACCGATTAATCGATTATCAAAATAGTTGGCGATTAATCGATGAACCTGAACCTGTTGC
This sequence comes from Scophthalmus maximus, assembly GCF_022379125.1. Taxonomy (NCBI): domain Eukaryota; kingdom Metazoa; phylum Chordata; class Actinopteri; order Pleuronectiformes; family Scophthalmidae; genus Scophthalmus; species Scophthalmus maximus. The sequence continues at coordinate 376,205 of NC_061523.1, read as the reverse complement.
AGCTCTAGAAGAAACCATTCAAAGTCATGGTCGGAGATTTGCTGTAGTGAGGTATAAAGGGGCAGTACGTGATTCTCAAGCAACACCCATTTTGGGAATATCAGCGGATATTTCCTCACGGTCTTGAGCATAAAATCATCATCAACCACAAAGATTCTGATTACAGACACAGAGTGGGTCTGAGAATGTACATGAGGGTCTGAGTTTGCCCAGTATGCTCATGAAGATAATGTGACATGAGCTCCAGAACAGGGGTGAGTAGGTGGGCCTTGACATTACTTTGTCAACTGGCGGTGGCTTTGTGTGTGACACAGTGGATTCTTTTGACATTTTTATTCTGCATGAATGCAGGATGATTAATATCTGCATATGTGCACCTGAGCTTTGGATGAAGGGTGAGTGTTTAGTCAAATTAATGCCTATCCCTAAACCCCCTTGCCTTCTCACAACACAACTGTTGACCAGTACTGGCGGTGACCTGATGCAAATGCATTGTGTTCATGCATGAAGCCCGGAAAACCACCAGCCACCTTCATTTGTTTGTGTGCGTGTGTGTGTGTGTGTGTGTGTGTGTGTGTGTGTGTGTGTGTGTGTGTGTGTGTGCGTGCAACGACAACGACAACGTGTTTTTGGAGTAATTTCTATCAGAGTAGGAACTGAAGAGAAATCTCAGGTGGTTATATTCTGGAAAAGCAAGAGATCCATGAGTTGGTTTCAATATTTTCTGGCAGCCATATTTTAGCCCTGGCTTCTGTCATCATTCACTGTAAAGGGCCCCACAGGTATGTTTAAATACAGGCATTTAATTTGCACCTCCATGTGGAGCAGCTGCCACTTAACACTTAAGAAATCATCAAGATGAAAAGCCACATTGCACACACTGAAGAGAACAGACGGAAAGACTAATACAGATATATGAATACAGCAAAAACATACATGAACCTGCTGTCATTGTAAAAGTGAGTCATATGACATTATAATTGTTTGTCAAGCCTTAATTGGTGAAACACGAAGAGGGCTGGAATGGGTTTGCCCAACCACAAAGGTGTGTGTGTGTGTGTGTGTGTGTGTGTGTGTGTGTGAGCGAGGCTGATGAGGGACAAGTAAAGCGACTGCAGAAAGCTAGTTGATCTCACCACCATTCCTTTCTTCTTGTTGTAAACCAAGGTAAACAAAATAACAAAAAAGTAATTCATATTGTTGAATTTGCTATTAAAATAGCGTTTGCAGACTAAAACCAGTGGGCGGCTGGATGCGCACCATTTGGCTAAAGTGCGACTCGACCTCCATCCTCACCCACTTACCCCTCTGAATTTCGAAATTGTCATTTGAAATGCACCGAACGGAGAAGCGACATGAATGAGCCGTCAGTCTCTCACCTCTGACCCTGTAATGAGCCTCAGCCCCAGGAGACAAAGGTAGATCTTCAATTCAGAGATAATTAGTGAATATGATTGACGCTTGGAAAAAAAAGCCACTACAGCAAAAGTCTAACACCCTGTCAGCTCGCCCCTATAGGCTGCACTGTATAGTGCAACACTGGGTTGGATTATGAAAAGACAGTATCTCAGATGCAAAGCAGACAATTTTGGAGCTCACGCTCATGGTTCTCAACATAAATGATGTTGGATCATTTAGATTTTGCAACAAATATTCTCCCTCCCTCTTTATTTTGTTCTTTTTTCTCCTCTCTACCTGTATAATAATAATAATACATTTTATTTTCAATGCACTTTACATTAAAAGCAAATCTCAAAGTGCTGCAGGTTAAAACAACAGCAAAATGACAGATAAAGCTAAAAGAATAAAAGCCAATACAGACAGATAAAAAGCAAACATCATAAAATGTGATCATAAAAAGCAGCGAGCGGAGTTGGTTAAAAGTCATATATTCTGCTAAAAAGAACTGTTTTAAGATTTTTTATTAAACCTCGGTCGGGGCTGCACAGTGTTGCAGTGTTTAGCACTTTCACCTCACAGCAAGAAAGTTCTGGGTTCGAATCCTGGTTCCAACCAACCAGGGCCTTTCTGTGTGGAGTTTGCATCTTCTCCCCGTGTATGCGTGGGTTCTCTCCGGGTTCTCCGGCTTCCTCACACAGTCCAAACACATGCAGAATGGGGTCAGGTTCATTGAAGACTCTAAATTGACCGTAGGTGTGAATGTGAGAGAGAATGGTTGTCCGTCTCTGTATGTGGCCCTGTGATAGGCTGGCGACCTGTCCAGGGTGAACCCCGCCTCTCGCCCAATGTCAGCTGGGATTGGCTACAGCCCCCCCACGACCCTTAAATGGATAGAGCGGTAGACGATGGATGGATGGATGGAACCCTCGGTGATCTGTGGTGCCCTCAGATGGTCAGGGAGGGCATTCCACAGACTGGGGCGGCAGAACAGGAGACCAGATCACACATGGTGCTGAGCTTAGTCCTGGGGAGGAGACGGTTTGAGTTTGTGGAGCAGAGGACACATTGAGGTCAGTGGGGTGAATAGTTCTTTCAGGTGGGGCTGGAGGGGGAGGGGGGCGCTGGCATTGCCGTAGATGCACTGGTGACGGAGGATGGAGACCTTGTATTCGATCCCAGCGGGCCAGGCTCTATGTATTGAGACAAATTAAAGGGAGCATTAGAAATTACAGTGTTGTAAAAATGGAAATGAGCCCTTTGGAAATATCTACATTTATATATGCATTTATTTTAAAATATGGACATCTTTTCATCTAAATTGTATTAATGAACAAACACAATCGATTTGAATGAACCCACGAATCATTGTATTGTTCTGAATTTTATAGAATAATTCAAATATTCTGTTTAAATTGTGTCAGTAGTTATAGCCAGCTTGGAATCAATGAAACCAGACTGAAGATGTGGGCTAGAGCGACTCTGACTCAAAACACTTTTGAGTTTGCTGTTCCCTGAAAGCATCTGGTGATGTGAAACATGCCTCATGAAAAAAAAAAAAAAAAAAGAGGTGTTAATTTCAGTCCCACTGGTTTTTAGCATGGTAACTCTCAACCTATTTTGAAGGTTTCTTCCATTTTGACCTTGAAACTTTCAGCCGATACTCATACAGATGTTCCTGTACACTATCCCAGTCACTTGGTTATGGCGTTCCATGTATGCCGTACCTGCCTGCATCTTACACTCCGCTGTCATGTTCTAGAGCCCGGCCTCTATCAATCTTGTGCTGACATGAATAGTGCCTCTGTGCTGTCTTCAAGACAAGGCTTTTCCAGCCACTGGTAAGATTTCTCGATATCAGCCACTTCGTTTATCTGCCAGTGGTACATTCTGTGCAGTGGCTTGTCCTTCCAAGATGGTTCCTCCTCCTCTTCCTTCACATTGGGCTTCTGCTTTCGGAGGTATTCATTTAGTAGGTTATCCCTTCGGGCCATCTTCTTGATGTTTCTCCTGGATTTTGGCTCTAACGCTCATTAGTCCTTGTCATCCTTGCTTCCATTTAGTGTATTGCCTCAGGGTACTAGATTTCATGCATTGTGAGGAGCTTCCTCATCTTGATACCAGCAGCTTCTCTATCTCATCCTTTGGCCATGTTTATATCCCGGCAGGGTATCTGATGACGGGCAGGGAGTATGTGTTGATGGCTCGGATCTTGTTCTTTCTGTTCTGCTGAATTTTCAGTTCCTGCCTTCCTCTGTGTAAGTATTTGGCTGTGGACTGGTCTGACTTCCTTGCGGCCTCTTCATGGTTTCCATTTGCCTGCGGGATCCAATGGTATTTGTAGCTGTCCTGAAAATCCCCTATATTTCCTTCTATTAGATCAACCTCTTCAGGTGTGATAATCTTGCCTCTCCTTGATACTATCTGACCACACTTATCTAGTCCGAATGACATCCTGATGTCTGTGCTGTAGATCCTGGTGATGTGGATCAATGAGTCGATGTCTCTCTCATTCCTGACATACAGCTTGATGTCATCCATGTAGAGGAGTTGACTGATGCTCAACTTCGGAACCGATATAGCCATAGCCACTCTTTGTGATGATTTGGCTGAGGTGGTTCATGCCCAATGAAGGACAGCAGCGGGGACAGAGCATCCCCTATATATATGACCCACTTGATGGTAACTTGTGCAATTGCCTACCATTTTTGAGTTGGCCTCTAGAGTTGTTTCCCACAGTCACATCGAGGTCTTCATGAAGGCTCTTTGTGTCCTGTTGATGTCATATTGTTCCACACATTACAGTGTATGGTATTGGGTCGTAGGCTTTCAGGCAGTGCACGGATTGAGCTTTGGTCTGTGGACCAGTAGCTCCTCTGATGTCACTGCTAATTCCTTTCTGGGCCCCACCCATGTACTGAGACACGTCCCTACTTCTTAGTCTTAGCCGCTATGATGCCTGACAGGAGCTTCCACGTTGATAATAGATTAGGTTATTGGCCAGTAGTTGGATGGAATTGCCCCCTTCTGGGGGGTCTTTCATGATCAGTACTGTCTGGCCTTGGGTTAACCTCTCTTATCAGCTGGTTCATTTGTGTTGCCAGTCGTTCATGGGGTGCATTTCGTTTCTTAAGCCAGTAGGTGTGGATCATGTCAGGGCCTGGTGCTGGGTGGGTCTGTTCTCCTCTCATTACCTTGCCACTGAGAGTGCACTTTGGATGGTTTGATGGAGAACATCTTTTTTATTCCCCTGGCTTCTACTTCTCTAGTGTACCTCTTTAGGCAGGTGAGTTAAGCTGTGAGTCTTTGTTTGGCATTCTGTAGTGACTCGGGACAGTTTGTTGTTCTTCTTAGGTAGGTATATATACTCAAATGTAGTGTAATTTCTAGTTAAAAGAATAACACATTACCACCATTTTAGCATCCCTTCATCAGGTTCCTGTTGCCTCAAGAATACAGTTAAATCATGGATAAGCCCAATTTATCTTGCCATACTAACCACACAAAAATGTACACTTACTGAAGGCTGGTCCCATGATGCAGTGAGCTCCTCCCTCCCCCTCCCATCTGTACGCATCCATGACTCATTAATGTATATTTGGCTTCTTCTCTCTCTCCCATCACTATTTTGGAGAAACCTCATTAAGGGCTATTAAACAGTTGCTTAAGGGTTTGTGGCCTGACTCTTCACCAGTTTGCAATTGCTTTTAAACCAACACATTGTATTTGCCTCCTGATTATTTAACTCTGTCCTTTAAGCTGAATGTTGTATGTCTGTTGTATGTCTTCATCATGTTCTGCTTTTGTCTGTATGTCTGAAACTGTGACTGCCTTCTTGGCCAGAGCTCCCTTCAAAAAGAGACCTTGTAATCTCAATGGGACTCACCTGGTAAAATAAAGGTAAAATAAAACAGATTTAGAGTTGTTGATGATTTCACTGCACTCACCGGACCACAAACCAGCACACTCTGGTATGTGACACCGACGCACTAACCAATAGGCCAAAACCCCTGAGTCTTAGCGTCATTCACTAGCATGTCTGTTAAAGTGGCAATGTTGTGAGGTGTGGTCTGCATAATATTTTTGTTTTCAATTTACAGAGCCAGGGCTGCAGAACCCACAGCTAGCAAACTGTGAGGAGATATTCAAAGATTTTTACAAAATGTGTATTAGTTTAAAAACGCTTACTGCCTCTTTCAGTCATGAGAACACCAATTTACGCTACGGCAAGATGGGCACTCAAATATTAATGTCAGTGTTGGCGTCTAAAAAAAACTAAAAAAAAACTATAATGCAGTAAATGTAAAGACATTAGTCGTGGCAAAGATGAGGCCATTAGAAAGAAAAACTATATAGTGTACAATATATTAACTTATTACAAATAATGAACTTCCATGGCCCTGTGGTCCCCCAACATCTGAAACAGCAGTGAACATATCACAAAATGCCCAGATTCAAGGTTGTTGATACCCAAAACGAGAGCGTGTTCATATAGAGACATTTGCAGGCAGCATTTGCCTCAATTTGAAGGGAAAACCAGGTTACCATGGTAACAGCAAGTTCCTTTTACAGTCAAAAATAAATGGAGGGTCGACTTGGCGCTGCCTCAAATTGGAATTTTGATTTATAGTTAGATAATGATTGTAATACTACTTTTACTAATAATATCAACCTTCACAGAGGACAATATTCCAAGTGGTTCCTTCCCTAAAGGAATGATTTGGTCTCTTTATTACTCTTTAAAGTGGTCTTAGTAATCTTCTTCTCCCTGTGCTAATATTTTTACTTGGAAGTTTAGGAATATGTCCTCAAGTTTGTTGTAATTTTTTTGGCACATTACAGTTCTCCTCTCCCTTTTTTTACCGTCAGACTACAGTGCTCGCGAACCTTCTCTCTGAGCTGCTGTCTGTATCCTCAGTGTGTCTCTGTCTCTTTTTGCCTTTGTTTCCTTGTACTCCCCCGAGACCGCCGTCTGCCCCCGCCACCTCTTCCCACCCCCCTTCTCCACCACCCCTCAAGTCATGTAGATCCTTGTTCTCATCGTCCTTCTCCTCCTCCTTTCTTTCTGGTGAAGGGGGAAAAGGGTAACATTTGGATTGGTTCAAACCGTATATTTGAGAAAAGGCCAGCCTGACATTTTACACAGCTGCTACATTTTATTACAGTGCACAGCAGTGTGTGTGTGTGTGTGTGTGTGTGTTTCATGTATATTTATTTCTGTAATAGACTACCTTTGGGGACAAGTTCCAGTCTAAAAAGGGGGCATCTTTTTCCAGTAGTCCAATGTGTGATTTTGGGGTCAGGTTAATGTCACAGTTAGTTTTAGATTAAGGTTCGGCAAATTGTAATTAGGGTTAGGCAAGTGGTAAAAATGTGGGTAAGTCTCCAGGAAATGAATGCAAGTAAATGGACCAATATTCAAAATTCCTACAGCACTTATATGCACAACATTATTTCTTTTCACGCATCCTTCATACGCTGCGGGCACAGCAATCAGGGTTAAGTGTCTTGCCCAAGGACACTCACACTGAAGGATCTGGAGATCGAACCATCGACCCACTGGTTAGTGGACGACCCGCTCTATCTCTATCTAAGTCTATGTAGTGTCCCCAAAGGTGACAACATGTGTGTGTGTGTGTGTGGGAAGACTGGAGGGACAAGCTAAATAATGAAAGAGGATATGGAGAAAGACGAGAAATGAAGATATGGTTTACATATTGAAGCATCCCCCTCCCCCTCCATCTGCACCCTCCTCACATTCTCATTCTCCATTTCTATTAACCTCATTCCTTCTTTTTCTTATTCCAGCATACTTTGAGTTTCCATCCGTCATATCTTGTCTGGTGGAATGTTTCTTTGCACTGAGACATGTCTTCTGACCTTTTAGTCAAGATTTCTCTTCTTTTTTTCTTCCTTACATACAATAATAGAAAAAAATATCTGAGGAGAATCTCATATAAAAATATGTCCCTTTTTTACAATTATTTATGTAGGTCTATACTTTGATACATATTCCTTTACCTACACTGTAGTTTATCCTGCAGTCAGCTTTATAATTGACGATGTTCTACTGTATTAATTGAAACTACCATTTTGATTCATGGGAAATTGATGAGACTTAATTTGGATTTTTCGAGTTAACATTAATAATTTCTTGTCAAAAACAATTTAGGGAGGCCTCATTTGTTCTGTCTGCCACCTCTTTCATTAAGTCATCTATCTATATTGTATGGAACCATGTGCTCAATAATGAACACATGCACAGTCTGCTGGGACACAGCTCTGTTCACAGTCAATGATGTGGTGGAAGGAGTGTCTGTAGTGTGTGTGTGTGTGTGTGTGTGTGTGTGTGTGTGTGTGTCACACTTTAAAAAGGGCAACGAGCAGCTCGGTAATCAGTCCTCCATTCCTTACTGTGGATGTGCACTGAAATAATAAAACCAAAAAATGAAAAGAAAGAAACTTATTTACCAACATAAGGTTCATATGTTGCACTTCAAGTATTTCATGTTAAAGAATAAGGTATTGAGGTATAGAGTAAGTAACAGTACATTAGGGTTGGGAGTGATGATTAACTTAGTAATGCTTTTTCTTCTTTAGTAATGAGTGGTGTAATGGATCACAATCTAACATTCAATAATCACATCACAGTTGTGTTAGCCAATAATACTCTGACATTCAGGAGGTCACGGTCGAGACTTGTTCTCACTTACAGTACATCAGGGGACATTAGTATTTCATGAGGACAGATTTGAAAAAAATCTCAGACCAATCCTTTAAACTATTTATTTGACCTTTCAGGACATGGCTCTTTGATTTATTTGCCTTGGGAGTAGAAATAATTGTTTAGATTACACCTTGGAAAAATTGTGAATAATTCATAACAAAGGGAACCTTGACGTTGTATTTGTCTGTGCATGTGCTACCTTTAGACATGACTACTGTTCATTCTTTAGTTCTGAACCATCCCTTAGTTCTGCTGCTATAGGCCTAGACCACATGAATACTATTATTATATTAATATATTATTTACATTACTATAAATATGTTTTTGCTCAATGTGGTAACTGCTGGGTTTCTCTATAATATTGCTCTCAAGTAACTGTACATTATGATTTGGGGCTGTACAAATAAATTGAACTGAACTGAACATGAAATACTACATCATTAAAAATTCTACATCTGCACAAATCTTTTAATTTGTATTTTGGGGCACTAAAGTTGTATATAAGTGTTGCCAATGTGTTAGTCAACCTTTAAAAATTTTTTTTTGCGTTCTAACAATAATGAGACACTGTAACAGCTGTAACCGTGGACCACAAAATGAAAATGTAACAAACAAAGGTAAATCAATATATATTTTTTATAATACTTTTCAGGTAAGCCACAAATAAATGTTAAAAAGAAAATTGACCAACCTGAACTTGATACTTTAAGAGCAAAATGCTTTGTGAGTGCAATGTAAAAATAAAAAAACAGCCCTTAAAGATAAAAAGACTTTAATGGAGAAACTCATTTTGAAAGTCAAGCTGGAGACAGAAGCTTGGAACTTAATATGGTGATATTATTTGAAGTAATTTCACAGTTAACAAGTTCATAAATGTTCTCAAGTATGATTGTTCTTTCCTAATGAGCACCCACAGAGTTAATTTGCAGAACATAATCTCATTAGAAAGCATTTTAGCGGGCCTGAGTAATAAAACAATAGAGAATTCGACAGAAACAGACAAACAGCAAGATATCTCCATAACGACTGGGAACATTTCCTTTCATGTATTCCCAACATCAGGTTGAAACCCCCCCTCGACAAACATGTTGCGTAGCAGGGAAAGAGATGAAATGTGCTGATATTCAAGCTTTTAGAGCCTCCCTGAGCTCGTCCCTGTGTTAAAGCCATTAAGTATCAATAGTGCAACTACAGTTTTAAAATATATGAAATCAAAATATTGAAATCAAAATCAATGAAGTCTCTCCTTTTTTCATCAGTGTTGATAAAGTCAGACTCAAAGCAGCTGCTTGCTACGGTTTGTTAAGAACTACAAACATATCCAATCTGCGGCCAACACTTTAATGGATCATTAAATTAATTAATCTATGTACTTGAATACTCTGTAGCGGTGTGACATTTGTCCTGCGTCTCTTGTGGCTTCCCCACACAGCTGAGTACATCAGTGCTTTTTAGATGTGCGTATTGTTTAATTAAGAGTGTGTATGGATTTTAGACTCCCACATGTAAAGGAAATATTTTTGATGGGATGCTAAATTGAACTAATAATATGCATTTGCAGTGGGAATACTCTGTGGGCTTAGGCGCCATAAGACAGCGACGGAAATGGAAGCCCATCAGCCGCACTTGCATCAGACGAGGTCCTGAATTGGGGAACAGTCCAACCCTGTGGGGATGGGTCGACATCATTTACGAAGAAGGAATGAGTGATTTCTCTGCACAGAACAAAGCATAACAGACTTTCTTTGTGTGAGAATATGGAAATAGAGCACTGCAGTCCAAGGGTCCTCTGAGACACTATAATTATGAATAGAAAATGAGCGAGACAAAGCAGAGAGGATGATTTTTTTTTTGTCTTTCCCTCACAGTGATGTCTGTGACAATGACACCAGGACATGTTTTGGTGGGAAATCAAAGCGATGTGCTGTGCTACGTCTGATGGAAGTACAATGAGGGGTCTTGGTGGCGTCGTTTCCAGCGATCGGACCACCCACTGGGTGTGCAGATTTGTACACCACACATTCAGTGTGTCACAGGAGGAAATAGTAGATTTCATTACTGGACTTCTTGATTGAAGAGCCGCTCCACCCCAACCCCCGGCCCCGAGAGCACAATGCACTGCAACGGAAAAAAAATAAGAGACAGTCTTCATTAAAGTGACAACATACGAGCTTCAAATATAACACAACCAAAAATATGTACCAAGTAAAGTTAACGGTGTATGTAACATCCATAAACCTCTATAATAAACTTATTCATCATTGACTATATTAGATCACTTTTTTGTCTTGAATTTAATTAACAGGAATTGGGCACATTGGTATTTATTCAATTATAGTTATACTTACATATTTTGCAAACATTTCAGTAGCTTATTCAATAAATTGAGAATTTGAGCTCAAGAATATTGTGTCACCTGATTGAAGTAATTTTAAGTATCCACATTGTTGTAAATTTTACTCACTAAAGCACCAAATGTGGATGAAATGGTTTCCAAAAACGACAGCTTTAGGATTTTATAAGAAACTACAGTATTGTATTTGAGAGCCAAAAAAGATAAATTAATTACTTTTTGAGTGAAAACCAAAGTAAGACAATCTGAGGACAGTATTTTAAAGAGGAAAGGAATACTATCAAACAAGAACTTTGGGTAGCTGTGGAGAGACTTCATGAAGAGTTGCATTCACCTCTGTAGTACGCCAATATGAAGCCTTTACATTTCCCCTTTGGCACCATTCTGATTAATAAATCATTTGCAGTTTCTTACCACCTACAGTAGGCCAATATGAAGCTTTTGTATTTCTTCTTTGCATTTGAACAATAAGTCATTATTAGAGCAACCTGGATACGGAGAGGAGAACAGATGTGTAAACAAACATTAAAGTCTTCTGCCGCTGTGATTGGGGTTGGACATGAAATATTCACCGATAGGTGTGTGTGTAGCGTGGCACTTGGCTTTCAGCTGGGACACCCATCACTCCTCATCTTTGTTTCCTTTCCCCGCACACCACCACTTCCCTCTTTAATGGAAGAAAAAGCGCTAGATGAGGCAGATGGCCACAGCTCCCAACCACCCCCAACCCACATTAAATATTCAGCCAGGATCTGCAATCTTTATGACTGTCTTAAAAATAGGAATGAAAAGAAGCAAACACCTGTTCATAGGTTCCGCTGCCCTCCCCCCAAACTTTTTGCTTTTCCCTTTCTCTTCACTTAAATCATCTGGATATGAAGACATTGCCAACGATCTACGTCATATGGCTGTAAAGTCACACTTTTCTCAAATCGTGCCCTCATTGTCACGAGCCGCATTATATAATGTAATGCAGTGTAATTTACTGTCAGTAAAGAGCACCCATTTTGTTTATGTGTACTTACTTTTGGTTTGGAGAAGACGCGCCAGGTTAATAAATTAAAGATAAAGACGAATAGCAAAGTAAGTAAATAAGTAAAGAATCCCATTTGTCCTATTTTCCATTTCCTATCAAAGAGTATGTGTCTGAGAGAGTTTTTGGCTGCTGCTTGTTGGTGGCTGCTGCCAATATCACACAGACTCCTGCCATGCCATGATGTTGTAGTACTAATGCAAACTTGAATGGATAAAACTCTTTTGGATGAGCGTTTCTTGAGAAACATCAAAAGAGAAACACTAAACGAATGCCGGCTTGGGCGACGCATGCAGGTAACCAATATCGTCAATAACAACAATGCTGCATTGCAAACCGCAGCTACAATACCTCGCACGGGATTATGTAGTGGATGGACGGGAGGAAATACAACAACTATGTACAGTCAAACGCATCCTGGAGCGCTTTGTTTAGAAAAGCAAGACAGTACTGTGTTTCACTTTTATCCCAACCCCAGCAACATATTTGGGGTATTAACAAGCGGAACACGCCACTGCTTTTATGATGAAATAACGTGACACCATGTGTCATCTATTGTTGTTATTCAGCCTTTGTATGTTTTGTTTTTTCTTTAACGGGTGTGTATGAGTACCCACAGAACTTTAACTAACAGACTGGTGTTCAAATCTAGAAACTGTTTCAAATGTTTTCCATGCTGATACAAAAAATATATTTTCCCAGTTATTTTCTTCACCGCATATCACTCCAGTCTTGAAATAAATCCATTGCATACCATAAGTGTGACACAGTAATGAAATTAATCTACACTCACTGTCCAATTCATTATGTTCACGGAGATAAAACCAAGGCAATAAACACAACAGGCCTGCGAGGAAGCCTCCATTAATGAGGACTGTGATGTTCAGCTTTTATTGAATCAGTTTGAGAGGATGCTGATTTATTTTTAATTATATTTTTGCGTGTACCTTAGGCGTACCTATCACATTGGTAATTGAGTGTGTCACAAAAATCCTTTAGAATATTTGGGCCTGTATATTCTGAACAGGTACAACACAAATATGGGGTATTAGTATTCTTGTAATTATTACAATAATCTTTAACAATTTCAATTTAGTTCAAATGGATAGACGGGTTGATAGAGCTGCAGGGGTACATCACACTGTTTGTTCAGTTAATTTACATTCACACAGACTCCCCCCCCCCCCCCCCCAAGACAGTCTATTGTGGTTGGAGGAAATTAGTAACTGTACAAAATTGATATGTAACCAATGCAAAAATGGAGGAAGAATTAATGGATGACAGTTGTTTTTTTTCAATCCTTGTGAAGTGAATATCAGTGTAATATCAATATCAGACGAGTTAATTTGGGGTTTTTTATATTTTATTTTTCATGGTGCTTGTACCTGCCATGTATTCAAAGCATGTCTTCCCTTCATAAAGAAAAAATGTCAATAACAGGTGTAATGAGAGGGGTTGGGGTTGTCTTTTAATTGGAGCTGTCTTGTTGTTCAGTTCCACGCAGTAATTAAAGACAAACTAATTACAACGTAGCAGACTCCACAACAACATCAGAGGTGGTTTCCATCACGTGTGATTCCTCTGTTTGTGTTCCCACCTCTTCCTCGGCCAAACATCTCAACTAGTATTTAGTCACCGTCGGCTGAACTCAATCCACGCTGGAGAATGTTGCGGTTAAAGTTCTGTGTCTTGTCAGTGTGTGTGTGTGTGTGTGTGTGTGTGTGTGCGTGCACGTGTTCGGCCTTAATAACACTACCTTAACTCCTCAGAGACGTATCTCTTCAGAATCAGCGGGGACTGAGATGTTTCTCTCTTCCCTTGGGGGGCTTTTTTTTCTTCTTTTTCCCCCCAAAGACTCGCTCTTCTCCCCAGGATTGCGATGATGAACAACAACACATAACACTGAGAAACTAGGCCACAAGCATGCACAATCAGTCCTCCTCCAAGTCAACTTTTTCGGAGATGGAACTCAACTCTTAGAGCGAAGAGAGTTGTTTCGTTGGGACAAAAACATAAACATTTCTTCAACTATCTGTCAAACTACCTGCTTTCTTACAACCCTCAGCTAAAAACAGGGGGGGAAACAGTTATAATGCAGTGTAGTGTCTTATCGCGTCTTTGGTTAAGGAGACTTTTTATTTGACTCCTGAATAACTTTAACAACACAATTTAGAGCGAAATCAAGAGAAGGAAAAGAAGCCTGGGTTGAAGTCGGGGTTACAAAGAGGCACAATGAACTATAGTGAACTATACAAAAAATATATATAATAATTTACATTTTGTACACAACACATTATGAGGAAATTAATTTATATATTGACTGGGTTATAAGATAAAATTGTAGTGAAAAGAGCTTTAAAACACACATGCATTAATGTATAATGCCATATAGTCATCAGTGTGCAGCACTGAGCAGTTTCAAATGTGAATGTTAAGAGTTATTCAGGACACATCCAGGCTGAATGAGCCTCCATATACTTGATCTATTATACTACTCTTAAACTGTGCGTGTCATCGTAACGATTTCGTAGCTATTTACATTTATCCACACGTGATGAAATGCTGAGTTTGTACTGTACTGAGATGTAGAAACAATGGCTCTTGAAGGGGAAAGGAATTGCACACGTCTGATAAGAATAAGGCCTGTACATGATTTGATGGAGGAGGAAATCTCTTCTTTTCAAAGCAATATGTTGAGACATTGCAGGACTGGAGATTACACACATACTGATAAATTAATGGTTTATGTTTTTAGGGTGTTTGACTTTACACACTTTTTTGTTACCACACCTGTAATTCTGAAAGCAATTTCACTGTATTTCAGGCATTCTGAAACTAATTAACTGATAACATTAAAATATGATAAGTATTATTATTATTACTTTAGGGCGGCTGTGGCTCAGGAGGTAGAGTCGGTTGTCCCAGAACAAGAATGTCGGCGGTCCCCAGTCCACCTGCCCATTTGTCCTTGGGCAAGACATTTCACCTTAAATTACCTCTGGCAGTGAATGAATGTGCCAGGTGAATAGCAGCGCCGTGTGAATGGGTGTGAACGGGTGAATGTGACTTGTGCTGTAAAGCACTTTTGAGTGATCAGTAAGAATAGAACAGCTGTATATAAATACAGTCCATTTGCTTTTAGGTCCTTCTTCCTTCATATTGTTGACCCATGTGTAACTGTAGGAAACACAATGTCACCTGTAAACAGAAATATGAAATATGACTCATAATCTTCAGTGAATGTCCCCTTTCTCACCTTTCTATATGCCTGTATAAAGATCAAGGGCAGAGAACCCAAGCAAACAGAGTAGCTGCAGACCGTATTTCTCATTTGTAGAGCTCACATCTACCTGGCAAATCCCAATTCAAGGTGCACTTACTCATTATTCTTCATCTCTGCGCTGTATCATGATTCACGTTTGCTTTCTGCCACATGTTCCAGGAGTTTGCCTCCCTCCAACCCCTCTAAATACTAGCAAACAGATTTTCCCCCAACTGACCAGCGGCTTGTGTGTCTGCTTGTGACCTTCTGATGCAGCGCCCTGGGGAAGTTCAACAGACATCCTCTGACCTTAGCAAAGTTTGGATATTCACTCCCCTGGCAGTGGAACATCAGTCTGCACAGAGGCTGGTGGTGGTGGTGGGGACGGGGGGGGGGGGGGCACTGGAAGGGTGTCTGGTCTACCACTGATCCAAATGGCCATTTTGTCCTCAGTCCAAATATGAATAAAGATAAGGGACCAAACCGTGAGCTCAGTCCCGTCACATGACTGGCCTGTGGTAAAGGTCAGACACAGTGTTTGGTTAAGGGCCAGTTCAACACTCAAACTGTGTGCTACACATTGTGAGACATCAAGATGTGTTGCTCATAATTAAAAGTAGGAGTTTAAACAAAACACACCAAAAACTGTTTTCACTGTAATATCACTGAATTGGGGACTGGCCAGGAATGTAATGTTGAGCATATTTGACTTCTGGCCATAAGTTTCAACCCATGGGAAGCACTTTGGTGAAAACATTCTCAGGTAATCTTGATTAAATAAAGACTGTTTTAGTGGGGCCATATGTTTCCACCAGAGGAAGATCAGTGCAAATTCAGAAGTGTTATGATTCCCTGAGATGAACCGAGACAAACATAGTACAAAGACCTCGTGCACATGATGCTTCGTAGCTAACAGATAACGCATCGATTTGGAGTTTTTAGAAAATAAATCCAGGCTGCATAATTACCTGAATACACACTCAGTAAATGTAGAACTTCGTGAAGCCCTCTGTAACTGAGTGACTACCCTCATTTAATTTCCACGGACATCAAAATGATTGTCGAGTGCTTGGAACAGCATCTTGTTTGATATAACCAAAGTCAGAACCTTTAAGATCCAACATACAGTGGAGAGGCTTTGAAGGAGCTATTAGTAAGTTTTGGTATTGACATTAGCATCAACAGGTGTCGACTTACCAGGGTAGTACGAACATCAAACGTCATTCCTTAACTTACCATGAGCTGTCGCCGGCGGCGGAATGTCGTCATTTTCAGCATCCAGTCTGCCCTGAAGAAGTAGCTCTGCTCCCAGGACATATTAGAACCTCTTGTCTAGTGATGGTTACAATGGTTGAAGTTTTTGGCAGACGGCCATCGCCACCATCTGGTCCCTGCGAGAAGCCATGTTTGGCGGCAGAGGAAACTTACAAACAGCCCTTTTAGAGTATCTCTTTTTTTTAAGTTAATTATTTTTTTGAAAACCGTACTATATTTTATGAGCTGCTTGTGTAAATATATCTTCATCAGCTGAGCTGTTTTGCTTTTTCTTCACAGTGTCTCCCCCCTCTGCTCTAACAGCCCATCGCTCACACCACACACAAGGTGTATTCACTTGCGAGTGTGTAACTACAGGGATGTCTGGGTGTCTACATCTAGTTTTTGTTTGAATCACTGGCCCCTCCAGGAGATAGGGGCTTTGCCTGGTACTGGGCGCGTCACACTGGAGAGCACGGCAGGGGGCAAAACACTGATTTTTAATTGATACATTAAACAGTCAAACAGATTGCACAACCTCAGGCCATGAACAGAACAGCATGCACAACTCTGAGCCCCAGGCGAGCAGAGAAACACTATCTCTCCCTGTCATCTCCCTGTCCTTATTCTTAGACTTATTGTCTATTCCACAGGGATGCACTTTTGTTGTGTTGTCTGTTTTCACCGGCTGAAAAACAGCCGGCACAGTTTGTGGCGGAGCTGCTTCTTCTCTCAGGGATCGGAGCCTGAAGCATATGAATGGGTCTACGGTGGCTTCAGAGAGTATTGAGAGCCCTTTATAACCCATAATGACAATGTGAAAATGTGTTTGTAAAAGATTTTGCAAATTTCAAAAATGCAATACTTTGTAGAAGTCCCTTTGGCAGCAGTTAAAGCCTGGAGTCTTCTTGGGTAAGACTCCACAAGATTTGCACAGCTGAATCTGGGCAATTAATTCCGTTCTTCCAAGAAGATCCTCTCAGTTTTTGCAACAGGCAATGGGAAGTGTCTGAGGGCAAATCTTCAAAATTCTACACATATGTTCTATGGAGTTTAAGTTTCAGATTCGGGCTAGGCCACTCAAGGAACGTCAGAGACATGTCAAGAATTTTGCCTTTTCAGCAACATCTGTGAAAATGACCTACAGAGCCCAGTGAGGTATCTAACACCCGGAGCAAAGTGTCACAGCTTTGTTTCTGACTGACATAGTTATATATAATACAATATGATATATAATGTGCAAAGTAGCAAAGCCGTAACTAATATATAAACAGCACTCTGGATCATTTCCTTTAATGAGCTCTCAGGGCAAAAAGTCAGAGGGGACACCCTGACATGTCAAGACCCCGATCTTCCTCATGCTGCTGGACATTGTTCCTGGGTGCAGAGACACTCAAGAGTGCCTTGTATTTTAGTAGGGAAGATTAAAAGACTTCCAGAAGAAGTCCTAACAGACAGTATCCATTACATCAACACAGGACGTGTTCTGTCTGTGCTTACACCGACAGCAGTGTACCCACAGTTGGAGGGTCTGTGTGGTAACATGCTGAAGTGCACAGGGCTCCTGGCTGCTGTGATATACAGGAAGAGGAAATTACAGACTTCAGTACAACAAGTAGTCGCTTCCTTTCACAACATAAAGGTCTTGTTAATGTCAGGTGATTCAGTGTTAAGTTCACACAAGCAGCAGTCACAGTCTCTCACAGCTCAACAGCGCAGCAGAGTGGAACTATAGTGCAGGAAAAGGTGTTTGTTGGCCAGACATTTATTCACGTGAAACCAATCAATGGCTGTTTGGGCCAAAACGTTTTGATATCAATGACTAATCTCAGACAGAAGACAGCATCACGTTGACCACCGGAGCTTTCATGCTTCCACGACTCTTCAATCTTAATGCTAAACTCTGGAGTGGACGTTCCTTTATGGACTTGTGTCGGGGAAGCTGTAAATTAAGTTTTGAATCATATTACTAAATGTTGAAAATGAATTTTCCAACAGGCCACAGATATACACAGATCTCCCACAGGTTTTAATGGGGTACATTCATTTCATGGTTTGAAACCTTGGATATCCAATATCACAACACTATATAAATGTGAGGAAAAGGGAAGAAAAATCCCCACAAAAAGCATACGTCCTCTTTAAATGCCATTTGCCAAACTCCCGGAGAGCTGAGAGTTGTCATATACCTTTTACTCAAAGTGGCTTCTGTGAAGGAACTTTCCCTTCTCGCTGCGTTCAGGTACAGTAGCATCAACCAGTGTCCACGGTTCACCCGCAGGTCACTCACTAAAAGCATAGAGCATCGTCTGGCTCTAGCTGTCTGGTTCCCCAATGGCAGTTGCCTTAGCAACCAAGATCAAGGGACAGTGTCCGCATGTAGCTGAGGTGGTAAGGAAGAGAGCCATAAGATGTGTTTCTGTGTGTCATGGTCAGTTATTGTAATTTAGGTCAAACGTGATTCAATGTTTGTGATTAAGTATGGATGTGATGGTGGTTCCATGATGAATACCCTTTTCACGTGGCAAGTTTGATGAAGTTACGTGGTCGAGTGTGGCCAACAGAAGGGCTTCCTTTAGCCACTTAAGCATAAAGGCTTGATTGACCGGGTTCTGCTGAGATATTTATATTTCACATGTGTGGTTAAAGTGTTTATAGGTAATATTTGTATGTTTGTAAGAGCTAATGTTTTATTTTTCTGTCCTGCATCTCTGACTGTGGAAAAGGAAAAAATACAAGTAAAGTACAAGGAAAGTAAATTAGTGTTGGAAATAATGCTGACGGCTCAACATTAATAGATTCTTGTGGAACCAATATACTTCACCATTGTCTGGCTGGGGGTTCGCTTTGCATTTCTAAACTTTTGTTTTCAACCAATTCACTTTGCCAAAGTTGGTCCCCGAGATGCATCTTACCACAGCAGAGGGTCTGATCTGTTGGAGATGAGAATTATCAGTAAAAAGTGTTCACTTTAGCAAGTGTAGATTGATGGGAAAAGAACTGTCACCATTAATTTCAAATTAAAAAAGCTACTGTACATATAAAGACCATGTTTTATGTCTTTTGTTTGGCTTCCTAATATCGGCCAGGGGACGAGTTTTAAATTGCATTGAGTTATCTGTGTGTGTGTGTGTGTGTGTGATCAATATGATCTGCAGCTCCCTCCCCAGCTAATGTGCTTTAAATAGGAGAGTGCTTGTTGTTTGGCAGGACTAATTAAAATGATTTATGCGAGCCTTGCATGACGTCACTGGAAGCCAAAGTGCAACCCAAGATAAAAAGCCAGATGAATGAATCTATTTGTCAGACACTCATGCTCACTGCAGCTCAGCGAGTTGCCTAAAAGCCAGCCTATCAATAATATCGAAATACACCTACAGCACTTTAGGCTTCATGCATGCCTCTGACTCTGAATGTAACAAATTGGCTCTCAATTAAGATAAGGTCTGTTTGAAATTTCCCATGAGTTTACTGTCATTTCATCCCGACTGACACCAATGGACCACAGCCAGACGCCAGAAAATCTAATCGCAAGGATAAAAGCCAATATCATACAGCACAGACCATGAACCTTAGTTTGAATAAACTGGTAAGAGGTCAGATGTCTTTGACTCCCAGTCAGGGAACTGGTGGAGAAAGATCAAGCCGGACTTTAAAGAGAGGCAGAGGTTACCATGTTGCCCACCTACACAATACAACCAGTTGATGACTACTAAGCACAAACCATTGGCCGATGAGGACCATGGGCTGTAGTTTGACGCTGTGGAAAACGCTGGAGATTGGACCTATAATTAAGATTATTTTCTCAAATCAGTTGACCTGGTCGAACCAGAAAGTCGACACACGACTACACAATTCTTCTGTAGTTTAGAGTCGCAGCCCCACCATGCGGCCCTCCTCGTCCAGGCCACAATGGAACACATTGCAGAGGTTACCTGAAGGTCTTCTGTGTATACATGGTGTAATAACTCAAGGCAACTCAGATCAGTGTATCAACATTTTTTATCAGCTCAGATCTTTGAATTTGTCCAGTTCTTGCTAACAATAACCAAAGGTCCCATTTTAGTTTTTTTTGGGTGTAACACAAAAATCTAGGCCATTTATATATAACCAGTACAGTTTCAGTGGGTCACCTTATACTTTTACATCAACTGCCACATCTGCACAAATACCTAAATCATAACTGTAAAAGCCGTGCACGTACAGTGGTTATTGTAAATGAGCCACATGAAACTAATGTTCTAAACATCTATAGCGTTGTAAGTGGACATTTTCATAACAACATAAATAATAAATTGTTATAAAAAACAACATTTCTTGTTAAAATGTGGGGTTTGTATGTTTTATTAACAATATAACGATTCATTTTTCACATAACAACATGGCACTGATCCGTTATGTTACCAAAGATCAATGTTTTATTTGCAAAATGAAAATTACTACTGTTACTTAATATCTATCAATATAACCGATCAAATGATACTAATAAGTAATAATATTAGTTAGCTAGCCAAGACATATACCAATACTAAAATATGTTCAAAAACTGCTGACAAGCTGTGCTCCCAAGAACTTTATTGATTTAAATGGATAGAACCTAATGTAAATTATATTTTACTTGATGTCAAATATGAGATATAAGCAGAATTTACTATATGTATATATCAAATATAATAATAAAGTGCACCTACAGCTGCTTGGCTGGCTGGCTACATTTGTTGTGTACCATTGTACTAACTATTATAAAAAATATATACTTTATTGATTTAAATGAAAAGTACCCAATGTAAAATATCAGATAGAAGCATTTTACCACCATATAGCTACAGCAACTCGCCTGAGGGGGCCAGCCCCCCCCCCCCCCCTTACGGCGCCACTGTGTATTAGAGGTTTTTCTTTTCTTTTTTCACAGAATGAAAAGAATGTTTGATTCCAGCTTTTGTCTTATAGGAAGGGTGAGAATGATCACCATCCGTCCAGCTTCTGCCAGTGAGGTTTTCCTTGGTGTGCTAATGTTGCATGAATGTTCCCAGTAGTGAGCAAAGACTAAAGTATTGACAAGTGTTGGGTAGTTCATGTAGAGCTCATGTCCATCATGGTTCAGCTGAAGTTACAGAGGCGAAAAAACAAAACTAATTAGCTCCATGTCACGATTCTTTGCAGCGTCTGATTTGTGTGTAAAAACAGAAAAGAGAAAAAGAAATAAACAGTTTTATTTCAGAGTAAAGAAAAAGCAAAGTGTGAATGCTTCTTGGTTTCCAAAGACGTCAAAGCAGGTAGTTGAACTGGATCAGAGCTGGATTGCCACCATGGATAACACTGGTGAGCTATTATTGTACAAACATGAACAAAGCTCCTCCAAATCCCCAGTGGAATGAAATGCAGAAATACATTTGCTTTTTGTTAGCTCCTTTAGTGGAAGCGGACATTGCTTCTTTACAACGTGTCTGTTGTGCTGTTGCCATCGTTAGAACAATTTAACAAACTCTTATTTCTGCACACGTATTTGTGGAATATACAGTACAACACCTGACACCTGCTTAACCACCAAACTTTCAGCCTTCATACATATTCATGCTCGTCCTTAATGTGAGTTTGATGCAGATGCGACTTCCTATTCTTAGACTCAGATTGGTGTCATGCTACATACGGCAAAGAAACACACACACACACACACACACACACAATATACAAGTAGTGGTCTAATGAATCTGTTTGTTGGCGTTTTCACACTTCAGTCAACAATGTGAAAATGAGATAGGGCAAAATCTCATTAACTACCTTTGGAGCGTTGACATTTCATTTGCATCCAGCAAAACGAAAGCGCATCTCTTTATTTCACACTTTATTTTCTCAATTTCCTCCTCAGATGTGTCAGCGGGGGCACGAAAGGAAACAATGTATGACAGTAATTTCCGCAGGGCTTTTTATCAATGCACAGAATGTCAACCGCAGCGGTGCGCGGTAGTGTGTGTCCACATTTTTGTCTGGTGTTAGCAGAAGCTGCCGGCCCACTGTCAATCATCTCCCAACCTCACGGACTCAGACTCTGAAGGTATGACGCCATCGCTCTGACAGGAGCATGATGAAGATCAGTTTTCTTTAGTTTCATCAGTATGTTCGTCTGTTAAGTATTGGTGTTCTGACGCCTGGCAGTGGTTGACTGGTGGATAATGTCATGTCATTTCTGTCTGGCACCACAGATTTATAGTGAAACAATGGACACGTTTCACTTCCCCCCTTCGAATATATGCTCAATGCTGCGTTCACTTGTTGAGAAGCCCGGAGAAGGGGTCATGTTTCCCTGTTCCACTGTGATCTCCAGCGTCTCTGGCAGATTCAGAGGTGGAAGAGACAAACACCAGTGCACTTTACAGCTTTTGTTATTTAGTTATTGAGCAAGGTTTTTTTTTTTTTTCTCTTTTTCCTTTATTGCAAGAATATATAACACCTGCTTACACACAGTGATTTGAGATGTATACGGTGACAATCCAGTGAAATCATTTGCCCCTGCTCTTTCCCACCAGTTCAACCTGTTACCTAGTCTCACTTTGACTTCTGCCACACTGCCTCTGTTCCTCAGACTGTGACTTCATCACCATGGTTCTGGTATACGTGCCTGTTCCCTGTCGACGGACATTCTGTGAGTAAAGATTCTTCTTCTCATGCTACATGTGTCACTACTAACACGTTTATCATTTTCTCATTGCACTCACACATACTGTGCACGCTCACAGGGACTTATATTAAACCAAACACAAACGTGGAGGACCCTTACAGAATTACCATCTATCGTAAATTTTTTCAGCTGTTAATTTTACTTTGCATGTTTCTTCTCAAGGCTGAAATTGTATTTCCCCCCGCCATCCTCCACGTTGTTCAGTTATTTAATTGCTGGATTCATATTCAAGCTTCATTTACGTTTTCCTTCCACTTCTAACACATGGATGAAATGAAGTCGTTTTTTAACCAGTTCCTTGTTGCTTTTTGTTCTTACGAAGGTATTTGTCCTTGTGTTGTCTATAGACATATTTCTAAAAGACAAATGATAATGTGAATATAATACATAATATTAAATAAATAATTGGTTGCCAGAATGTTGTAAGCACTGGGTTTTGTAATATTCCATATGTTTTTGATGTCCTCATAATTCTTAATCCTGAACGAGGGTATTGCTCTTGGGCGCCTTCTCCTTTTTATCAGTTAATCATAGAATTTAGGACTGTCAATGTGTGAATATTTATGCACACAAATGAATTTAATTGATATGGTCTCAAAAGAATACACATGCTCAAACACACACACACACACACACACACACACATTCTCTCTACCATAGATATGAATGTAGGAACACACTGAGGGTAAAACACATCAAAACATGTTAAAACATATTTGAGTAAAACTCGAGGCCCCTCTGATTTGAACTACATCCATATTATATATGAACTTTTCAACTGTTCATTTGATCTGGTGTTGAGGAGGAATCTTTTTTTTCTTGTAAGTATTAAACAAATCCTTGTCAGGTCCCTTTATGTATTATTATTGTACCATTGACTCCCACTGGATTTGTGCACATTAGTTTTAACCGTGATGTAAATTTAGAGTCAAAGCCAAGTTCTGTGATTGTTACACAAAATGTTTAAACCAGTAAATCTTTATTATTACTTGGGATTCATCAATTATACATTTTGGGCGATTCAATCTGCTTATAACTTGATTATATTTGGTGTCATCGCCGATGTTCATAGTTTGATTTCGAAACATTCTTGATTCTGGAGCCGGGTAAAAAACCTTTGTGTGAAACAGGAGTCAGCCGCTCTCTGCACTCCTCCGATTTATTTGCATATCAATCATCTCATAGTGCCATTCAATTTCTTGTTATGAAAAATATCTTCCATTGTTACGATGTCAGTGAGGCATTATTTTGAGGTCACCGACCAATAAAGTGGCGAAATACAAAAGATGAACAATTAAACCATCGTCGACTGTCAATATAATGATCATAATCCGTCCTTCTCCACGAAGGGGAGAAGATGTGAAGTGAAGTGTGACTCTCTGACTCTCCCAGAGAAACCCAGACAGCGGCGAGCGAGCGAGGCCGGGCCGGCAGTCAGAACAACCGCAGAGTGCCTTCTCCGTCTTACTGGCTGGATATCAGCTGCTGCCATCTGTGCCAGCCACATCTCCCATTCAGCCTCTTTCTGAGCCCAGAAAGCGAGCAGGCGCATTCTCCTAAAGACTTGGCATTGCACGGGGAGCGGAACAAATGGGATTTCTCTTGTCTTTGATCTTTATTTTCGGTCTGATGCCATCTGCATGTGAAGGCACCAGCGTGGCCCACCATTGCAGACAAGGGAGCCACATTAATATTTAAATGATAGCAATTATCCAAAGAGGCCGCATGCGTATGCGCTGTCACACGCCCCCATTGTGAACGCCGCAACTGCAATTCACATGTTTTATACAGATATGAACATCAGGGGATGGGATTCTGTGTATATTGTGCAGGGATGATCACGCTATCTGAATGTACAGTACATACAGTATTTTTAGTAGAACCCCCAAACAATTTGAGCACTGCAACCAGTCAAAGTGATGCGATTTAGTTCCATGATGTGGTTGTCGCATTCCGGGAGGTTTAAGCATAATCACACATAATTACAAGTCATTACCGGCAGCAGCACAGTGTGCAAGAGGACTAATCCTCGGGAAAGGTGGCTGCAGCTTCTCCCTGGGGCTGAGGAGCAGATGGAATTACTGTTTTCAACTTTCCATTTGCCATTCTCTGAAAATTAAAAATCAAAAGAACTAACCCTAACCCTAACCCTATCCTGCGAAAAATGAATACTCCTTGTTATTTAAACCTTTAAAAGTCCACTGCTTTAAATACCAATAGGGAAAGTGCTGGAGTATTTGCCTTCTCTCTGCCAGTCAGACCGATCTCATGCGCACGAATATATTTCACTTTTAAAACGCTTCACTTTTGCTACATTTACGCCTGGAGTCCGTTTTTAGTCTGGAAACTTTGGGGACGCATTTGAATCTCAATAGGCTGAAAAGTGAAACTTTTGGAAACAATGACGCAGGCAGACATGTTCGCTTCCTGTTTGGGTCCTACCAGTCACAACGTATCCTTCGCTGATTTGTCAAACGGCATCAGCCTTGACCACCAGTTGTGAACGCAACACCGATAACAGATTACAAGCAGAGCTAACACTAACTGTCAGTGACAGTTCCATCTCGCTGACGGTCCAAGAAAAAAAATCCCTGCTCTGACGCCCCCCCCCTTTTGTGTAAATATAAATGTCTTTTCCCATAATGACTTCTTAACCGCCGCTGTTTGAGTGTCCTAATCGTCCCAATCTACTCATCTGTTCTCTGCCAGCTTTGGTTCTCTGGGCGCCGTCAGGGAGACTCCCCGCTGTTCTGGAGCTCGCCTCCTCCTGCCATGTAAATGAGGCTGAGCAGGGGAGAAAACGCCAGCAGAGTGAACTGTCCCAACAGCACGTTCATCGCCACCCCACCGTCCCCTGCCCCCCACCGGCGTACACCTCATTAACCCACAGAGGGCACAGGAAATGAAACCTCTGACAGGACGTTAGGGAGCAACTAATGACCCAATCAACAAGGTTGCCACCAGCCAAATTAGCATTAAGCAAACGCTCCAGGCTGGGTGTGTGTGTGTGTGTGTGTGTGTGTGCAGCTTTTTAAGAGCGGCAAATGGGAGCCCGCAAGGTAGGGTTTTCCACTGATGCCTTAACGTACGACTGTCAGTAAATATTAGGTGGATAATTCTGCAAAATATTCCATCAGAGGTTTGACACTCACTCTGTCCCTCTCATCCAGCCACTGTATTTTCTGATACAGTCACTTCCCTCTCACATCTGCATAAATAAAGTCTTATAGGTGAATGTTTGATGGGAATGGTAATACCGTCCTGCTGAACCCCGGGCTGCCCAGTCCTCTCACACACACACACACACACACACACACACACACACACACACACACACACAGTCGTTGCACTTTACAGGAATTTCAAAAAAGTCTTCAGAACATATCCTAAAAAAGCTGCTGTGTGAATAACAAGATTATATGATTAGAGGACTGAGGAGTTTTACTTCTTGACATTTCGCTGCTGCTGCCCACCTAACGTGGCATTTCACTGTACTTTCAGGGATGAATTTGTTCCCGTGTAGACACACACACACACATTAGTGGTGTTTTGTCTGATGCTCTGCTTTATCCTTTTGTAGAAATAACACAAGAAGAACAAGTGCATGTAGGTCCTTTATTACATATTATTAAATATCATCTTTAAGCCAACCTCTCCACCGCTATTTTATATGTGCAAAAAAGATAAGTAAATACGGGTGCCCTCTACTGACTTACAGTTGTTCATCCATTCTTTGTCCTTCTTTTTTCACATATCCAGGTCTTTGTTGCAGCGAGTCCCAGTGTCCAGGCCTTTAATGTTGTCATCCTTACCTTTAAATCCCAACGCTAATGTAAAATCACGCAAGGAACAAGAAAACGTGAAATTCACATAATTCGCTTCACCCGATCGAGGTTAAATATTTGAACTCCAGTAAAATGTCCATGTGACAGGTACTTTTAGTCAAATGCTCGTTCATCAGCGGAAGCCATCTTGGTTGTTTACAAAAGTCGTTTCCCGTCAGTCACAATATAAACCCCGACCATTATCAGATATTCGGCTTTGATTGGACCGGCAAGATTTCTGCCAGAGGAAATCACTTCCCAATGGAGGAGATCCAGACCGAGAATTTGGCAGAGCCAATGAAATGAGCTCCCAGAATTTGAGTGTGAGTGTAAGGTAAATCCCATTTTTATTGTATTGGACTGCCTGCTCCATACAGATGTTGGATCAAAATGGTGCACACTGCTGAGTCTACAGTGGTCGTCCTTCTAATATGAAAAAATAAATAAATAAAATAAAACAGTCTGAGTTCACTGAACTGTCACATAGTGATGTAGATTTGAATAGAGTATCCAAGACACTGTTGGCTCCATTTTAGTCTGAAAACTCTAAAGCTGTCTAAATGGGCAAAAACTAAGACTTTTTGGAAAAAATAAGGGATGCAGTCACCCATGTTTGTTTTCTGAACGGTTCTTCTCAGTCATGACGTATCATCACGCTCCTATCATGTGACCCTTTTCCAGCATCGACTGCCAGCATGGAATGCAACATACTGTAGATAACAAACTACAAGCATTGCTGACCTTGTTGTCTTTGCCAGCAGGTGCTGTGCAGTTTAACTCTGCATTTCAAAATGCCCAGGGGGCAAACTATTATCGAGACAATCTGCTCCCTGTTCGCACTGGCACGTGTATGGACAGGGTACATGGATGCTGGTGCATGTGTTTTCTGACATGTTAGTAAAGACGGATATTATTTCTGATATTAACAGGGTATTGTGCCCGTAAACACACAGCCTGAGCATTGTTTGTCGTTTTGTTTTTGCATAGGAACGTTGAGGCATTAAAAAAGAAAAATAGTTTCATACTTGATTATCCTCTGGTGACCTTATTGTTTTATATAGTAAAATAAACCGATTGGCCCCATATAAGGACATCCTTTTTTTCCAAAAACTACTACCTGTTCAAAGACAACGCTAGTTTAACAATAGTTAGGAGAAATTAAAAATCCAACGTGTGTTGCACGGAGATGGCTGAGGTGGTGGTGAGCTGCTCCACAAGCCAGAGAAGATAATGTCAAATCGTTTTAGCTGCATATTGTATGAAATTGCAATGAATAAAGTGTACTGACCTCGCCTAGACCTTCTTGCAGTCATCAATAGCCTCACTTTTGGTTGTTTCTTTAAAGCCATTTTAATATTAATGCATTTTATCTTTATTTCAGAGACAGTGCGACTCACGGGTGTCTCAGTATTAAGATCTCTGCTGCAGTCCGTCACTAAACTCCTGCTGACGCTGCTAAAGACTTTCATTAGTGGATCTCTGAAGGCAGGACCTCAGTCTACTATCTCGTAAACGTCCTTTTACTCTTTCGTGCATGTTTACCCAAATATACGATTCATCATGTATCTGCATGTCAGTGAAACACTTTTTTGAAGATAGAAGCGTTGGATGAATTTGACGCATTCCATTTGTACGATCTCACAGCTGAACAAATGTAAGAGGAAATTAGGAGAAGAGGAAATGTTCAGTGCTTCATCAGACTCCTTCCATCCAGTGTGTACACTGTCTCTAGAAACAAGGTCTGGATGTCTTATCAAGACTTTTTCAGCAGACACAGTTTCAGTGAAGGAGCAACAGGTTGAACTGGAAAACTTACAGCATTTTGCATTTATATGCAAATGTTGGACTGCATTGATTCCAACTTTAATTCAAGCTAGCCCCAGCTTGACTGTAATTAACAATGAACAACCGTTACATTTTGCCAGGACACGTATAAATCCTGCGGTGGTTTGAGCGTTTCATACGCACAGGACTTTGGCTGGAACATTTAATATTATGGAATTAATTTCAAATGGTTTTCCAAATAGATATTGTTTTATTGCAACAGCGACAACAGTTGGACTTAATTCCAGGATGGCCGGTCTGTCCCCACCACACGTGTTGTGACATTGCTGTTTGCCGAGAGTTCACGCTCAGTGGTTGGGTCAACAAATGGTGACTGCCTTTCACATTCTCAGCACCCACCAGATGTCAATAAGAATTTGTTTTAATGTTGACAGCAATATATATTTCCTCTCCTGAAATTGATTTAACTTCTCAAGACTCATCTGAGTCACTCAGAATTACATAATTGGAAGTCTTTTTGTTTCTTTATCCCTTAATCGCCTCAAATGACTACTGGCGTGTAACGGCTGGGTTTTAAAACATGCATTTTTCTTTTTCTTCTAAAAACTTAATTTGAAAAGTCCGATATCGATTCATAAAATCTGTAGATCAAACTTTTAATATATACCTTTTCCTTTTATATGCGCAAGTCTCGTGACCACACAACAAGATTTTTCCATGTGAGAGTTTGAAGACACTAGGCACATGGACTTTAAAAACTATAAGGACAGAGAAGAACTGGACAAAAGCAAAGCCATATGCAAAATGTGCAAACTACAGGTAAAATATTGCGGTAATACTACAATTGTCTCAAATCATTAAACCAGACATCGCCCAGAAGCTTTATCAGCAAAGACTTCCCAGCCCAATCAAACCGCACTGGAGAAGGCATTTGCCAAGTTACTGACAAATTCTCAACGTGCCCGATAAATAACATAACAACAAGCAAAAGAAATATGTCCTTACAGCGTTGTTGAAAATGATGGTTCCCGACGACTTGTTAATATACTTGAACCACGCTACGTGCTACCAACTCGTAAACATATGAGTGAAGTGGCTATCCCTAAAATGGACGGCACGACTGAAACATTGCGTTGCAACCTGCAACAGCAACGATTGGAGACTTGCGTCTCGTGTTCTGCAGACCAGGGCCTTTGAAACCAGTCACACGGCATATCTAGCTGAACTGTTGACAGAGGCGATACAAGAGTGGGAGCTTCCAAACAAAGACCCGGCCATCGTAATGGACAATGCATTAAATATGGTCCGTGCTGTGGAATTGATGGGGCTGTTTTGCGCACATGCTCAACTTAGCCTCGCAAGCAGCTCTCTGTTGTGCGCTTGCTTGGCCGATTATGGCGAATTGCTTAATGTTTTTTTGGAGTACAATGTTAAGTCACAGACTGAAGCCACAAAGTGAAGCAAAGGATGCTGCAGCTGCCCACAGAGGGGCTGGTGGTTGACGTGGTTGATGTTGTGACCCGGTGACCCGGTGGAACAGCAGGATGGAGATGCTGGAAAACGACCTGGAGCAGCAAACAGCGATCTCTGCAGCTCTGCTGTCGCTTGAAGTGCGCAGGAATGAAAGCCATCTCTGCACTCTGACAGGGGAGTATCCCCTTTTGACATGCAAGGCAAAGTGGTATCTTTGTATCCCTGGGACCAGTGTCTCTTAGGAGAGAGTTTTCTCAACCACTGGCATATTTTTACTGCGAAAAGGAGCTGCCTCACTCCCCAACATGTCTATCAACTCCTTTTCTTGCAGAAAAATCTCAAAATCTCCAACACATGTGACAGCTGTCACGGTGAAGGGGCTATAGCTTCATGGACATAACAGTTTACAATTTCCACAGGTTTTACAATAAAGTTTTTGAAAATGTTCCTGAAAACCCCCTGATTTCTTGCACTATTTTCAAAGGCAACTGAGTTCTGAGAACTGATGACTTAGTAACTAATGTATCATTTATTTTGTGATTCATGCTGTATTCAGTTTGTAACAACTATTATAGTTGATAACTCAAAAGCTTTGTAGGACAATCACAGAAAAGTGTTCCTGAGATATTGGTAATGTTAATATTAGGTATTTTTGTAGCTATCTATCTATGATACACTGCAAATATGACATGGTTCAGTTGCTCTCCCTCTCTTCCTCTGTCAGGGTTGACGCGGGTGTTCAGATTTTGTTGTGCACTTTCACTGTTGGAATTGACACCTACCACTGTACTGTAGAGTTGCACTGTTCACTTCTGTTATGTGTGGGTTATGTTGAATAAAAAGTGTGTTTAATGTAACTGCATTTGGGTTCATTTTTTAATGGTAAACATTCATATTTTTAATAATGATAATAATGATTCACCAGGTTATAGAGTGCCATCTTTTTAAAATATGCACAACTAGTTCTGTGGAAGTCCCTGTCACAAGCAAGCAGAAATGATATTGAAACTGAAATATCTCTAAATGAATTAACATCAAATAGGAATCGAATTGATTCAGGAAAGCAGTAGCGATTCCCAGCTCTAAATTTGACCCAACACATTTACCTAATTCAGTATTCGCTGATCTATGAACATATAGATTAGCCCCGCCCCTGTCTCCACCCACCCCTAAGCAACTCACCTGCAGCCAAGTCTCTGCTGATCAATCTTCTCCTGTGGTCACATAGACCTGAAACAAAGACACTGATGACTATTAAGTGTACAGAGCCTTAATTCATGTGATTAGTATCAACTGTATTAACCCACTACTTCAGGTCAAAATGGCTGCTGATGTTGGAACCGGAAAAAGAAGGAGAGGAAGAAGAGTGAATTTTATAGGGTTGCCTGCAAGTCAATGAATAACAATGGTGATGTATTGTATTGTGTCTCTCTACAATGCTAGCAACGTAACGGTAATGGAAAACTTGAGCTTGACTGCATTATCAAACAGCTAACAATGTCTTGCTGACAACCCTAGCTAATATAGCTTCCAACATACTGATAATCAACAAGCTGGCTTTTCCTCCGGCACCCCTCGTGAAAAGAAGGCTATCAGAGGTTGGCTCTGGTGAAACAAGGTGGAAAGCTCACCCTAAAACATGTGACATATAAAAGGAAGACTACTCTCTTGCATGCATTCGGTTATAGTTGAATTCATCCCGCCGTTCCTCCTCTCAGGCATGTACACTCTCATTTCAGCAATCAGCGGTTCATCAGCTGGTCTTACCTATCCAATAGCATTGCTGCTGTCTGTTTGAATATGATTTCTCTCTCTGCCTTGGTCCTCTCATGTTGCTTCTCTGCGCCCACTCTTCACTGACTCAACAGATCCATCTCTCCATCAGGCTCAGCAAGTCATCAACCACCATCCCCACCAATGTCTGGACTCCATGGGAGGGATTTATTCTGCCGCTGCTGAAGGACCGATGACCTCGACTACAATATCTCCCCATGGAGTCTTAGCACCATAGACTCAATCAATGTCACCTGTGATGTCACCTGTCATCACATATTCCTCTGTTGAATCTGTAATAAATAATGATTCGTCCTCCACTTGTCTCTCCAGATTGAAATACTGGCTTGGCTGTGACGCTGGGGATCCTAGGACCTCCACCCCTTTCCTGTGTCCGTGTTTTCTGTGTGTGTTTGTGTGTGTGTTTGTCCCAGTCATCAGCAGCTCATCTCCATCACTCATCGCAATCAGACCCGGACAGTATAAAGACGTTGACCTCGCTGGGACACGTGGCCAGATTATTATACCAGTTACACAGTAGTGTAGATCTACAGCCACTAAACCTAAATGTTTAGTTTTTGTCCCTGTGTCTTGTGCAACTGTGATCTAACCTCCACGTTGTCTCTCCTGCCTGCAGAGATCCAGGATCGGATTCTGCAGATACCACTTCATGCCACGGACCCACACCCATCAGCTGGCTTTTCCCCCTGTGCTGCCTCATTCCACGCCAGGTCCGTGCAGCGGCCCTCGTCCCCTGTCTGCCTCTGCTTAATATTCTGCAAAACTCCCCTCAATCTGTGTCTGCCTGCTTGGTCCAGAATTTGCACCTGACAGGCTCTCTGAATCTGTTGGTTGTTAGTTGCAGTCATTGGTTCCCTGCAGTTCAAATGTAGAAACACTCAGACGTGGTGTTGACTGATTCTTTCCCTCATGATAAGTTTTGTATTGTATAAAAATCACCATATGGATATGTTAAGACTTTTTGTCCAATATCACTTTAATCCAGTGGAAGGTGCCTGTACATTCATGGGTATAGTGGCAGGAAGTGCTAATTGGTCAGAATATCCCATCAACATGTTTCCTATAGTCCTGGATCAAGGACAATCTCCTCTGTCCATTCATACACAGATATGGTGTGTTGAACAGTGTATATTGAAGGAGCACACAGAGGCAGCTCTCACAAACTGGCGGTGAGCGTTATTGTGTGTTGTTGCATCAACATGTCAGGATTCGACACTCTCCTGTTCCCTATGAGCATCCATGACCCTGAAGGACACATCCTGACTACTGTGTCTCCTGTCTGCGTCTATGATTTCGGAATGTCATAATTAAAGGAGGCAATGCCTGGCTAAGATAAGTAGTATCTATGTCTTAAAAGTGTGAAGAAAGGGGGTTAAAACTAAGCAGAAAATAAGAACTTCTAAATTGAAAATGTTCAGTAATAATAACTATTTTCATAATGCTTGATGTGTAGACACAGAGTTGAATATGTCAGTGTTGTGTCAACAGATTGTCTCTGCTGATCAACTGACCTTAACCACAGCAGGAAGCAAAGGTGTATGAGCTGCAGGTTGACACTTCACAGCTGTAATGTTGCACAATAACAGCCGCCTTATCTAATTTAACAACATTAACATTCTACATCTTCATCATCATGAAGTGGAAAGGTGAGAGGTTTACAAGGTAGCATGCAGGGGACTCCATACCCTGCTGTGAATGAGGAGGTAAATCTGTGACCTAATCCTAATCCAAATATTTTCAGTTCCTCGTTGATTCCTCTGCATTTTAATAAGACTAAGTACTTCACAAAGGCAATGACATTTACATCTTTGATTAGTTGGGTATTTGTTTTGAGGTGTAAAATGAGCCGGTCCCTGGAGGATTTCAGTACAACAGATCCATGACTCATGTCAGACTCAATTGCACATCACACAGAAAGAGGTATTGGTGGTAGATGGCGGCTGTATTGTCACAATACAACAGAGCACGGCTGAATTAAGCCTGAAAGCAAGATTTAAATTTTCATATAGCATTTAAAACAATGTGAGCAAGTCTTATCTGCTCTCTTCTTCTGCTATCGGACAAAGAAAATAATGCCATACAAACACAAATACATATATATGGATTAAAGACAGTCAAATATGTGCATGTCTGCGTGCGCAAGCACAGTGGCAGCTCTGAATTGCTGTATTACACGCAACATTTCAATTCTATTGTCTCCATGTCTCTGGGATTCACATCACAATGCTCATCATATAGTGTGTGTGTGTGTGTGTGTGTGTGTGTGTGTGTGTGTGTGTGTGCATGCGTGAAGAAAGTGGGCCAGTTGTAATGAATCAAATTTACTGGAGGCAGAAAAAGGTAGTGGTAAACAAAAAGAGGGCATCCTCACAGATGTTCTGTAAATTGGTGAACAAATGAAATTTTACACTAAATAAAGGCAGAAAACAAAGTGACAAGGCAATATCCCGTGTCGCGCCTCTTCCCCATGCATTCTGTGGACACGTTCTCTGTGATGGGAGGAATCTGGAGCAGGCTTCAGTATTAAAGTGCCATTCAGCCGTTGAGAGACATAAACAGAGGCTTCAGCAGTATCACGGTGACGTAATGGGGAAAATGAGATTAGATCTCCATCTGTCTTTATCCATGGTGTGTTTTTAGCATTTGTTAGAAGCTCCTAAAAAGGGTGTTGAAATATGTTTAAAGGAAAATCTTTATGAGTCTGTTGTTTGAACGAATCCCATGAAAAGAACCCAACCAACGATATGTTATTCCATCTGTGAACTCTTCACTTCCCTCTCAACCCAATGCCATCAGTTCCTGCAGAATATATAAATCATAAATATACGTAGTATAAATTGACAAAATGACGCACAAATGTCAAATATAGCAGTTGTTTTTAGCAAATGTTTCTTAAACCGCAGGAAATGTTGTTGGGGACTATTTTCAGTGCCGGATGAATCCACACTTTGTGCTCCAGTATTAGTGTCAGCAGGACAGTGTGTGTGGGACTGAATCAAAAATAAACTACAGTGTGTGTTCATGGTAATGAAGGAACATCATCCGGTGCAACACTGTGGGTCACTGCTGTGTTTCTAATAGTGTTTTGGACGACCGTGGAGCTCCACGCCACAGCAGATAAACAGGCAACACCAAACTTGTTAGTCAGGTTACATTTGATTTGGGCCTCATTGACCCAAGGACATAAATTTAAAATATTAATAGTGTCACATCATACACAGATATCGTGTCAAAAGTTTATGTACAGGAAATATTTTGTAAATAATAATAAAAAATTGAAAATCCCTTGACTTCCCTGACATTTCTAATAATGCATGTCACCTGTACACTGTACTCAACAGGACTCTCTCTGTATTTCGATGAGGATTATATGTATTAGGCAGCAAGTGAATATTTAGTCCTCGAAGCTGATGTGTTGAAGCAGACGAAATGAGAGAGTATAAGGATCTGATCGACTTTGACAAGGGTCAAATAGTGATGGCAGAATGAGAGCGTCACTAAAACTGCAGGTGTTGTTGGTCCTGGTCTGTAGTGGTTAGTACCCAACGTGTTCTAAGGAAGGACAACCGGTGAACTGGGAGCAGAAATCTGTGGTGACCCCTCCTCAAATTGCAAGGAACCTTGGGGCATGAAACTGGACGACCAGCTGTCCTTCACTGCCAACATCTCATTGACGACCCTCTCCTGTAGATTCCTCCTACACAACATCAGGAGGATTTGTCCGTTCCTCACAGAGAAGGCGACGCAGGTATTGGTGCAGGCTCTTCTCAGTCATCACTCAGGTCATCTCATGCCTGGACTACTGCAACTCCCTTCTAGCTGGTCTGCCGACATGGGCCATCCAACCTCTGCAGCTCATCCAGAATGCAGCGGCCCAGTTGGTCTTCAACCTCCCCAAGTTCTCCCACACTACACCGCTCCTCCACACCCTGCACTGAACATCCAGTGGTGGTTCGGATCTGATTGACAACAGCAGTAGCTATCGCGAGACAACGGACTATCTATGGTAGCCCATAAGTGATAAAAAAGTGTGGCAAGTGCGGCACGCGCACCGACTCAGCAAAAATGTGCGTTTGACAACAACGCGTGGGCCGCACTAATACTAAACTTTGATGTCAAGTAGGGCGCCACAAAGTATCATCCTGCGGGCCTCAATTGGCCCGCGGACCGCGAGTTTGAGACCCCTGCCTTAAATGCTTCCGTCGCAGGCTGAAAACTCACCTGTTGAGACTGCACCTTACTCCATGAATTTTATAAAAACAAAAAACAAAAACAAATGTCTATATTCTTGGATGATATCTTCATGGTTGAATTCACTTATTGAAAGTCTGCTAAATGAATGTAATAATGTAAAGAATTTGTTTCATTTGAACATAAGTATGATACTAATTCTGAGCACAGTCCTAGTGCTGCACTTGATCCACTTTCATCTCAAAATAGTAACAGTAAACCTCAGGAACACACAGTAGCAGGGGTTTGTAAAGGAGAGCGAGCCCTTGATCGGAGAAGATAAAGCTCAGCACAGGGTGGGTTGGTGTTGCAGAGAAGCAATTTATATGTGAACACAGGTGTTGCTGTTTTTAACATTTAATTGCATAGATGACGCCTTTGTGTTGCATTTTCACTGATTTAAAGATCCACTATTTTACCCCTTTTAACACGTTTATATTTGATCTCTGAGGTCCCCAAAACATGTCTTCGAGGTTTCCTTCTTAAAATACCCCTCAGGTCCCTCATACTGTGAAACCTCTAAAGCCCTCTGAAGCCCTCTATCTCAGCCCTTCTCTGGGTGAGCTGTTTCTGTGTCTGTTGCTTTCATGTAAATGAGCTTCGGCTTGTTTCACCCCTCTCAGGAAGTGGATGTGGCCTAGTCCTTCCGGGGCCTCGCCCCTTTGTTTGCACTGAGCGAACACAGACAACTGTGTTGACGGCGTTGGCCATTGTCTTGGCCATTGTTGTTTACCGGGAGCCGATGTTAGCGAGGAAATGAAACATGGCCGTGGCGAGATGCGTTTAGCAGGTTTCAGTGGGCGTGAACCACACCGAGCCCTGGGTGTGTGACACCACCTCTTGAGCACACGTTTTGTGAAAGTTGGAGCAAGAAAAAGAGAGAGGATGGACTTTTCTGACGTTTCATGAAAAGTAGTAATTTTCATAATAGGGGACCTTTAAGTGTGGTTTCATAAGGGACTGTTGGGCCTTGGTGGAGGTATGCTCTCAACTAATTATACTCTACATATTCATTCATGTTTACATCAGACTGTAACACCTAACGTATGTTTAGTTCCTCAAGGCAGCACTGCTTAATAATTACACAAAAGTTTAGCTGTCTCAGAATTTCGCCTTTCAACACTCACCTTGGAGCAACAGCAATTGACTGAATGGTGCTGCAGGTGCTGTTAGAGACTGCACACGTCTGACGCATTCGATGATATCTGATACAAGTAACCTATAAATCTTATTGTTAACATTGGTTTGGGTTTAGAAATCA
Source organism: Scophthalmus maximus (assembly GCF_022379125.1). NCBI lineage: Eukaryota > Metazoa > Chordata > Actinopteri > Pleuronectiformes > Scophthalmidae > Scophthalmus > Scophthalmus maximus. Next base: position 339,132 of record NC_061523.1, on the reverse strand, counting down.
CCACAAATATCTCTTTGTTGTCAAGAGAATTGCTTCCCCATTGTGTTTACAGGGAGATTATAGAAATACCAGTGTGATATGATGATACGATATTGAAGGAGACGGCGCTCAGCTCTGGCCCAGCTTAACCCTCTGCTCACTACACATAATGTTAAGCTGGCCTGGAGGTGACAACAACACTCTTTGCCTTCCGTATCACAACACACCCACAGCATCCTAAATGGCAAGAGTCTCCAAGCAGTGTCAAGGAAATATTAAATATGGAACCCAAGGCTACATACCTATCTATATTAAAATGGTTGAAAATGTATGTCCAACGATACCAGGAACACAGCAGGATTAGAAGAAACAATGGCCTAGGTGAGAAACTGTGCAGTGAGCGGGGTAAACTACATATTGACACATCACACTGCTGCTGTCATGTAATGTCCACTGTGATCCCATACAACGTTTTACAGTGGACTGCCACAGGGCCGAGAGAGAGAGGAAGGTTGATCAAGAGGGTGAAAGAGAGACAGGTTGGAGAATAGAGGGAGGGGGAGAGGTTTATGTTTAGTGCAGATATAATCTATTATTATGTTGAGCTCTTTCAATGATGCTTTCCTTTCCAAACAATCAGAATAAAAGCCCAGTGGATAAAAGTAATGAAGCACATATTGATGCTGAGTGCTAAGCCGGTACCTGAGGCACAGCTAGTACAGCTTATAATATTCATAGGCAGTATGGATGTTGTAAGATATAGGTACCTCTGTAATCACTACCTGTGTCACACTTGAAGTTTAACTATAGGTATTGTGTACCTTTGCCTCGGCAATAATACTGTAGCTCACAGGTTGTTTTGCATGATAGTGTCTTCAGTGTAATGTTGTGTTTGAAGTGAAGCTGTTTTCAAAATGGTCATCAAAAATGGATGGGTTTTTTTACATTTCAATATTACTTAGACGCACTGCAAAATTAATCTTCAATCCCACCATGTCCACATATTGAATCATCACCACATCCTATGGATTTAGCGGATGTAACATCACATCTTTCCATTGTCTGTTGCTTTTATCGTAGTTTTGCGATGCACTAATATGTCGCTCAGTGAAAACGGTTTATTTTTTCCGGAGATACACACGAGTTGGGTTGTAGCGGGCTGAGTGAAATATCTCAGCATGTTTCCTTTGGCTGTGTCTTTAAAGAGGTTTGAACAGATATGTCCTGTTACCTTCGACCGTTGGCACAGTTTACAGATAACTTTGCCTTGAGGATGATCCGACTGTGCACAGCGCTGAACTGTGAACCGCTGCCACACTATTGACACCAGCTCCTCATCCAACAAGCTGCTGGCTCATGCTTTTCAAACACACAACATATGAAATCGACCCAATGATAGAGACACTAATATATTTTCCTTCATTGGGTTGACCGAGTGCGAAGGATCAATGTTTCAAGATATTATGAATGTCACATCTCTATGATTTAGTTGATCGCCCACCCGTAATATACAAAAGTAAAAAGTGAAAAGGTTAAAAAATACTCTACACAAAAAACAGACCAACTTCCCGGTCTCAGACTCCTTCAGGGCTGATACATATTCTGGGGCAAATAATAAATGTTTAGATCACAGTCAGTGATAAAGTTGACTAATGATCGCTGCTTAGGGGTGTTTTATAGTCAGAGTCTGACTTTACTTTTGTTCATGGACGATGCTCGTCTGAGATGTTGTCACTAGTTTTGTGTTATAAGTCTTGTTTTGTACGCTGCACCCATGACCTGTAAAACAACATGTCTGCCCTTCATTAAACTACAGCCAAGGTTTGTAGATTTGTGTCTGGTGTTCATCTAGTGACTCAACATCTCTACCACTGACTCATATCATGAAATTATATTTAGGCTCTGACTGAAACTGTTTACTATAGAATGGTCTATTATTGGTAGGGCTGACTACCAAGTCTCCTTCAGTAACAAACTGCATGACATACCTCATCATCATGGTGGTCTGAATGCAGGTCTGCCAACAGAAGCCTGACGAAAATGCAGACAATGCAGCTTTAATGAGGAGATCATCACTAAACTAAATGGATTTTTTCTTTTGTATTGTGTAAGATCTAAGGAAGTGTGGAAGGAGTTTGTGGAATCTGCAAAAACACAATAATTTACCATGATGACACGGTGAAGTGCAAAGTAATGTTTGTTATGAGGCATTGTGTATTTTGAACATTACAGCATGTAGAGCCCCAAATTATAATGATGAACATGCATATGACTGGAATCTAGCGTATCTCTGCATGGTTCAGTAACTTGACAGCATTGAGTCCATCAACATGCTCAGGTTAACTAAATCAGACAGGCCCAAATCCTCTCAGTCGTCCATCCTGAGAATCAGGCACAACGGCTGTACAGCAATATTCAAAATACCCTAATAATGCATGATGTAATAAAAATCGTGTTGTTTCTGAAAGGGGCAGTAAGCGATTTTGTAGAAAGCTTGTCTCTCTTTGTTGGAGTTGATGATTTTATTATAATGGTCGGGACGCGAACCCGCAGCCTCGGGTACGGGAGACCGACATGTTAACCAAGAGGCCAAAACCTCATAGCGTCTGTTGCTAGCACGTATCTTAACGTGTCTGGGAGTGATGTTGAACACCCTGTTGTGAGGTGCGGTCTGCACCATTTACAGAGCCAGGGTTGAGCTGAAAAAACAGATTTGTTCTCGCCTCACACACAGAACCAACAGCTAGCTGACCGTTGCCTCTTTGTAAATAAAGATGGACGACTTGACAGCTCCCAAAAGTGAAATCAAAATATCTTGATCGCCTCCTGGTGGCTGACTTGCACAATCGCTCCCGCCCTTTGTCTTACATGTTAGCGGATGGGACATGGACCAAACAAAAGAGTCAAAGTACACGTCAAACACATTTTTCCCAAAGATGGTTTTATATCTCATCACACTTTTATATGTTCACGTGTTCATTTTTCATTTGGTTTCAATTAATAATTTGTGCTATAAAAACCTGATGATTGACAGATCAAGTTGACTCGCGGGAGGACTGGAGTGTCGGTGGGTCCTCGATACAGACGCTCCAGCACCATCACTACTGCACACACTCTGGCTCCGAATGACATGACCAGCACAAGATGCACCTGTATCCAACATATTTAGGTTTTTTTAGATTCTCAGCTCAGACAGGTCTCTCTCTCTCTATCCCCCTCCCTCTCTCTTTCTCTCACATACCCACACTTGAACATCAGTGTCTCAGTGTGGCGAGTTTGTACAGAATGGTTTGTGTGTGTGGATGCTAAATTGGAAACTAAAACCTCCCGCGTCGTGCACATAATCCTTTGTATTGTTCTCTCTGGCTCTCTCACTCAAGCACACACACACACACACACACACACACACACAGTTCCTTGTGCGTGGTGTTACTTTCACTCTCTCTCCCTTGACACAGGGCAATACAAATATTTTCTCACCAATCTGAGAGTCCATGCACTAAGTGGTTTTTAAGATGAGGACGTGGTGAGTCCATCAAGTTTGTGTATTTAAATGGATTTCCTTATATTCTGTAAAGTAATCGTGCTGATTTCTCTGCCCTGTCACCATAACCATCACCCTGACCTTTACAATCTTGTCAACCCAAGAAAAAAAAGAAACACACTGCCCCTTCACACTCTGATTTCAGTTTTTCATTTTGAATTCATTCGCTTTTTCTAAAAACAATGTTTCCATCTTCTCATGGATTATGAAGATTAGATTGATTTTATTCCTCTAAAATCAAATCTTCAACAGAGTAAAGGGGGGGGGAGTGATGGGGTCTGACTTCTTTCTGAGGCCACTGTATCTGCAGATCACATATTCTCAGTGATCTTCTGCATTCGTGTTTTGCAAGTTTGTGATATGGGAATTTATTGAATATTGAAAATGACTTTTAATTTTATTTTCATTCCCATCTTCACAGCAATCCTTTAAAGCGACGGAGAAAAAGAAAGATTTCACATTCCGTGGAAATAGAAATAGAAATGTTAAAAAAAATGTTAAAAGAAAAAAACTTGTCCCAGCTGAGACGCACATTTCTGGGGCGACTGATTTGAAATCGTCTGCAACCTTTCAAGTGACTGAGAATAATTAGGGTTTTTTTCTCCCGTTGGGAGATAAAAGGACTCATGCTTGTCTCTCACTTTGGTAACATCCATATGAATTCCTCAACACGTGTTCACGGACACAAAAACATGATTAAAAACAGAAAAGGAAAATATACAATGAGGTCCCACAAGGTAAGACAAGCAGCTCTTTGATGATTGCTGCCGTGTGCGGTTCTCTGTGAAACAGCTTTCGGTTTGATGCGAGCGTCAGACCACACGCTATTTCATGGGGGAGAGGCAATTTCATGACACTCCGGGGTGAATGTTTCCTCCATTCTTCTCAGGCTGCCTTTCTAAGCTGCCGCCGAAACAATCAGATGTTTACTTTGTGGCATTAGACGAGTACAAAAGGGAGCACGGCCGCACCGTTCTCCACCCGAGCAACACGCGCAAATAACAAGCGTGCTACGAAAAGTGCTCCTCATTCACGTGTCGCATACGCAGAGAGATACATACGCAAAAGTGTGTTTGATGTGTGTGTGTGTGTGTGTGTGTGTGTGTTTGATGTGTGTGTGTGTGTGTGTTAATGCTGTTGCGTTGTTCCTTTTCTACCTGTTTCATCTTTGTATCCAGGAAACTGTCCTCTGAGGGCAGGAGAGGGAGAGATCAGGAATTCCCCTTCAAACTAAAGTTGGTCATCAGTTCAGGTGAAAACTTTTCTCGCCCTCTGTAACAAGGTCACAAGGAGTCGGCACTCGCCGTTCAACCCCTTCGGATCTCCCATGGTACCCACTGAAGAAAGGCCCCTTCAGAGAGGACAACTGGAGAAGGGGATGACGTCTCAGCGAGGTCCTGTGTGTTTTACAGTGTAAAAAGTTACATTATGGACCTATTTAACCTGAAAACAACAGCTTCAAAATCATTCTGATGACCCACTGGTTTGTACCGTAAGAGGGCTCTTTACCACAGTGAGCAGGAGTGCCCAACTGACCAGTGTTTTCAACTACTGGAATAAAGCCCAGCAAGTTCAAGAGTGCTGCCAAGCCGTAGGTCGGTCGAAGAGATGTGGAAGTCGTTTAAAAACCAGCGTTCATCTCTGATAATCAGCAAGGAAACTGAGAAAATATCAAGAGCAGTAAACAGAGTTTTGGTACAGCGACATCACTTGCGGTTCAGGAAGCCAGGAAACATCAGGAAAAATGTTCTCTGCAGTCTGAGCTAAATGAAAACAGCATAAATGACCTGAGGCTGTTGTTGCTCAGCTAAACTTCTCAAGTGAAGGCTGAATTGGACAAAGTGAGCAGCAGTCCCAGACCTTCGATGGCCCTAACTCACCACAGGGGTCACTGTGGTCAACATTTGAACGTACATCATTGTGCAATGAACTGCCTAAAAAGGCACGGAGAGGGCCGGGTTTATGACCTATACTGCAGCCAACCACCAGGGGGCGATCCGGATGTGTTGGCTCCACCTTCGGGTGCTGGTGCTCGTTGCCGTTTCGAGGCCTCTCTCGTCCCTGATTGGTGGAACTAGTTGATGACGCCTTCTCACAGTGGGCTGTGCAGCTGAGAATGATTTCCCACAGGGCGCTGTGTTACAGCTCAGGTGTACTTCCTGTTGAGACCCAGCGGGCAGGAGGTAATCCAGAGGCTGCAGTGGTGGACAGACAGAGCGCACCAGCCCACGAGCAGACTGCAACATCAATCTCTGCTGTGATGGCCTTTTAGATAATGTCTTATAGTAGGAAGCAAACGAAAAGGTTCTGTCAAGGAACTATTAACAATTCATGTGGGGTTTAAAAACACGTAGCTGAATTGGTAATATGTATCAGCTTGTTAATAAATATTAAATAAGTTATTTATGGTGTTCCTCAAGGCCAGTGTTAGTGCCAATTTCTTACATGGATCATATTAATAAGGCTTTGAGACATATATTTGCAGATAATTATTTTTTCATTAATTTCATTCAAAACAACTTAGTTCAACCTACAGCGGAAAGCAACTGAAACTTCTGAAAAAAAGGCTTTAATATTCCAAACTGACAGAGTGGAATGGGAAGGGGCGGGGGGTGTAGCTGGAGTTGTTCTCTTTTCTTCTTTGACAAGTCAAATAGAGGAAATTCCTACAACGCCTCACAACTTCCATAATGACTCATGTCTTTGCACCCCTCAGGCTGAGCTAAACAGTTTCAAGTGTCCAAAGAGAAAAATCTATGTGAAATGTTATTGTTGCACATATTTGTGGATGGCAGAAAAAGAACATACATTTAGCTTTTCCTATTATAAAATATCACAATTGACTAAATCCCATCTCATGCCACCCCGGGAGCTGAAGGCCTTAGGGGCTCGGAGGTGAAGTGCCTCAGGTCGTGTGCACTCTGGAGCAGGTTTTCTTCCAGGTCCTCTCTTCTTTCCCTTGGTTCGGACCAGTCTGTCCTCGTCCCTGCTGCTGAGAAACACCGCCTCCACAACATGATGCCGACCCCACCATGCTTCACTGTAGAGTTCTTTAAATGCTGTTCCGAATCTCCAAGCAGGCTGTCGCACGCCTTTTTAAGTAAAAGGCGTGCGACAGCTACGTCGAAACACTTAAGCACTCAAATTCCAGACAAATTAAGGGAGACCCCACAGATAGTTAAGGGGTAGGATTATATTGGATTCATTGAACTAATAACAAGAGCCACGTACATTTTTCCCAGCTGACATTGAGCGAGAGGCGGGGTTCAGCCTGGACAGGTCGCCAGCGTATCGCAGGGCAACGTACAGAGACACAAACAACCATTCACTTTCTCGTTCACACCTACGGTCAGTTTAGAGCCGGGTTCTCCAGATAGTTTTCCACGAGGGCCAAATTATGTCAAGCATGCCAAGCCAAGGGCCAAAATGTTCAGGGGTTAAACCCGCACCCACACACCTTTATATATCTGACTTTATATTTGACAAACAGCATTACAGCAAGCGGCATTACAGCAGGACAGGACAGAGGAGCAAAGATAAAGTTTTCTACACAGGCCTGACATGTCTGCACCACACGATTGTTAAACAGCTTTCCACATCCCCAGCTATCAGCAGCACCTCTACAACCACCTCAAGGAGACACACACACTCACACAGAACAATATCACACCAGCACATTTGGAAATGTTGATGAACACAGAATACACTGAGCATATACTTTAACAAGCATATCCATAGTTTTTTGTTGTTTTTTGTTTACATACACATACAAACAACAAATACGTCCCACCCACCCCACCCACTTGAACATGTAGAACGCTCACCTAGAATAACAAAAAGAAAATAGATAAATAAATACAACTTAAATAAAAATAAATAAATAAAATAGTAAGCAAGGACACCACACTTAGCCGTGCCAAACGTCATTATGTACTTATTCACATACACACTCACAAACACTATATGTCATATGCTGACATGCCTGCATCAACCTACACCCTAAATACACAGACAATGCATCATACATTCCCAGTGTACCCGAAAAACTGTTTACAATTGCATTGGCCTGGAAGTGACCAAATTAGTTATTAACCCAAAATAAAATAAATAAAAACTATCTACTGTACGCTACATGACATAGTGTCCTAGTGCAAGAAAGATTGCTATGGTAACTATCAGGTATAGTTTTGAGTTTCCCTATGTATGTCAAAATCGGGGTCCCAGGTGGAGTAGAATTTGTCCCTTGACCCCCTAAATGAGTATTTTATTTTCTCTAATTGTATAAAGTGCATCAGGTCACTCATCCACAAAGACGCTTTGGGAGGGTTTTTTGATTTCTAATGTAATAATATTCTTCTACGTGCAAGCAGTGTCACAAAGGCCAATATGTTTTCATGTCTTTTCCTTACTATGGAATGTTTTCGGTCTGTGATACCGAATATCGCTGCTACCGCATGGGGTTGGAAATCAATATTGAGCTCCTCAGATAATGTTTTAAAGATCATAGACCAGTAAGTCACCAGAGCAGGGCATGACCAAAACATAAGGGTTAAGTTGGCAGGGGTGTGATGACATCTGAATTAGGATATATACACCAGCACATTATTATTAGTTTGACACTTCTAGACTATGTGCTTAAACCAAATAATATCAGATTATAATCACATTCTTTTCTTGAGGCACAGGTCATTGGCTTTTATTTTTTGTATTATTTTAAATCATATATTATTGACTTGTTGTTTTCAATTTTACTAATTAGTTTGACGTTTTTTACTGTATTGTCCACCCTTCCTGTTTTCATTTTACATACATTTTTGTTTTTTATATTATCCGATCTGCAGACAGCTGCTCTGCATATCAAGCACCTTGGTTTAGGATTGGCTAGTCTGGTATAATCAAACAAAACTGATCAGTCCAGTCAGATTTGAACTGATGGTTTTCCTGGTCAACTTTACGCTTTTTTCGGGCAGGTCATGTTCTTTTGTTGTTTGGAAGTACAATCTCCTGACTCATCTCATCCCACACTGCTGTGGCCATTTTATATAATGATGTTTTCAGCTATAAATCTGGGTGTTTTGGCATTTAACACAGCTTCAAATATTCAGCTCTAGTTATTAATTCCATATCCCCTGTTGCACTTCTTCTTACTGTCTATCACCCTCCTGAACTGAGACAGGGTGTCAGGGTTATGCAGGAACTGGACCCAAATGCAGAGGGCTGAAAGAATATTTAATAATAAAATAAAACAAACCAAAAAGTAAAAACCAAAACCAAAATCCAACAAAGGGTGTCCACGGATGTAGAAAAGGCATAACGGAACGAAAGAGGACAATAGCCACACAGGGAACAAACAGGTGTAAAACAGGAACAGACTGCAAGGAAAATCAACAGAAAAACCGACAAAGACACAGGGAAGCACAGAGACTAAATAGACACAAGGTGGGCAGGGCCAATTGAAAGGTGGGCGGGGCCAATTGAACACAGGTGAGACACATTAGGAACAGGTGCAGACAATCACAGGGGCAGGAGACAAGACACTAGAAACAAGACACCAGAAACCAAAGGAAGTGAAGCAACACGTGGCAAGGGACTTCAAATTAAAACAGGAAACTCAAGAAAACACAAACACGGGATAACAAAGATAACTTATCCAAGGCAAAGAAATACTAAGCACTTACAGGGATTTCTGGAAGAACTGGGTGGGCTTCTATCTACAATAACTATTGATTTTTGACGGCATTATAATCTCAGGGGATTTCAATATTCATGTAGATGACAGCAACAACTCAGAAACAAGACAATTCATTCACTTACTGGAATCTTTTGGTTTTAAACAACATGTCACAGGGCCCACGCATTTAAAGGGTCACACACTTGACCTTGTCTTTTCCAAAGGTCTTCATGTTGTAATAACAGCTGCCCTGGATGTTGCCATTTCCGATCATTATTGTATAGTTTATAGTTTAGTTTTTATAGTTTTTGATGTTGTGTGCTCTGTTGAACAGACGAATATGGTTAGATTCACTAACAAATGTTACATTAATGCTTACACAGCAGTTACAGTCATTAATTCATTTTCAAATTATACACTACCGTCCCTGTTGTCGTGTGATGCCATGGTTGTTGTTAACAATCTAGTAAACTGTATTAACGACATCAACTGCTGGATATCCAAAAACTTTCTACAGCTAAATACAGACAAGACTGAGATTCTAGTTGTTGGTCCATGGACAAAAGATTAATTCACACCTGGATTCACTGTCTCTGAAATACAGTGAAGCAAATCAGAAAATCGTTGTTGCTGGCATTGTTTTTGATTCTGATCTCATTTTTGAAAATCACAAAAAAAGCATTTTATCATTTAAAAAATGATAAAAAATTTAAAGCATTCATTCATCAGCATTTATCTCAAGCAGGTTAGACTGATGTAACACTCTTTTTCAAGGATTACCATCAGTCCCATCAGTGGGACGCCTCCAACTTATTCAAAATGGAGCAGCCAGAGTCCTTACACGTACGCGAAAATTTGAACACATCACTCCAGTACTTCAATCACTTCATTGGCTCCCGGTACAATACAGAATCATTTTCAAAATCCTGCTCATTGTCTATACGGCACTTAATGGTTTAGCTCCTCAGTACATCTCTGACTTGCTCACTGATCACAACCCCATCAGGCCTCTCAGGTCATCAAGCAGAGGTCTTCTAGCTGTACCCAGGATTAGATCCAGGTCCGGTGAGGGTCCTTCAGTTACTGTGGTCCTTCTCTCTGGAACATGCTGCCTGATGACCTGAGGACCATCACAACTGTGTCCATATTCAAAAGCAAACTCAAAACGTTCTTCTTTTCTCAGGCATATGTTTAATTACAGTGTGTGTGTGTTTGTGTAAGAATTTGTATGGTAGCACTTTGGTGTTTTTTTTTTTTTTTTTGGTTGTCTTGTGTGGTTGTACTGTATTCTTATTTCTATTCATGATTTGTTTTAATGTGTATGCTGTTTTAATGTAAAGCACTTTTGGTTTATTTTGAATGAAAGGTGCAATATACTGTAAATAAAATTGACATTGACATCAAGAGCCAGCCGACCCACTCTTCATTAAATTTTAAAAGACTTTAAAATTAAAGAGACTTAGTATAAATGACACAAATCAGGTAAAACATCTAAAATAAATCTGAAAGTATCCTATAGTTGGTTAGTAAAGGAAAGTGATGGCAGTGAAGAGAGAGAAGACACGATGAAGCTGAGGTGAACATGAGTTGCAGGAGTGAAGAAGCGCCTGCACTGACTGGTCAGTAAGGAAAGGGGGAGCAGTGGTGGAAGAGGAATGCAGGGAATGAAATGTAAAAGCAAGGAGAGGAAAAGAAAGGGAGGATTGATGAGGACAGACAGGAGAGTTAAGGAAATGGGATGTTCTCTTTCTTCAGAGTAGAAGTCTCTCTCCACCCTCACAGTCGTATATTTACATTGGTTTTCTAAAAGCAGTAGAAAAGCAGAGAGTCAACGGCGTTCCTGTTGATTCGCATTTTCCTGCAAAACTGCTGCTGGACATAAGTGGCTCAATGAGGTGCATCGCCAGCGTCACGCTCGATGTGGCCCAAGGTACACAGAGGTGTTCTGTCTGGCACTGTCTCTGACTGTTTGTGGGTTCCCTCCGGGGGGATCCACACCAGCAGTGCACATACACTCGCCTCAACACATGCTAGATGAAAATTCACACTGTGTAATAAATTTATTTCCATGGCAAATATATGTTCTACTCGTTCAAAAGATGAGGTTAATAAAACATGACTTTTAAGGATAACAAAAATATGCCCTAATTTAAAAACATATGAATTATGTTTACTACATTCATTTATAAACGGTCAATGCAAACCCCCCCTTGAATATTGAGACATATAAAGTTCTGTTTACGGAGAATCATGCCAGCATCCAAGCAGAACATCAAGAAAAGGATTTTCACTGAAACAGAAACTGAGTTGCTTGTGGGTGATGTGGAGGTCAGGCAGAATTTCAGTTTTAGTGCCTTAGCAGGGATGTCACGAATGAAAGAAGTTCATTGAGTGGCAAAATGTTGGAGCTGCAGTGAACTCACCAAGTTCCACAAACAAGAGAACCCCTGAGATGTCAAAAAAAAATTGGTCAGATGTGAAAGTGGAAGCCAAAAGATGCACATCATCAGAGAAATCCTGCAAACCAGTGGAGGCAGAGATCCACCCAAGAGTCACCCCTGGACACACCACAGATGAAATGGGTAATGTACTATTTTGCCTGTTGTTGTTTGGCTGTTGAAATTTTTGATAAAGCATACAGTACAAAAACACGAAAAGCAGGAGTTTAAAATGTGCTATTGTTCCTTCAGAATTCATGGGTGAGGTTTGGTGCGGAGGCTCCTTGTGAGAAGCTCCACTGCGAGGCAGCAGAAGCCATGAAGCGTCGAGGCCCTGGCAGCATTCCCAGTGAGTCTCGTGCACACGGCGCCCCCAGCAGTATCCACGTCCTGGCAGGGGCCTAGGAGAAGAAGGCACATGTCCTAATAACCTGGCAGACTGACTGTCTGTTCCCTACACCTGTGCCAGGAAAAAAAAAAGAAGAATTGTGACGGGCCACCTTGCCACTAGACTTGTGAGGACCAATAAGGATATTACCTGAATGATAATGCTTTTAGTTAACATGAACTCAGAGTCCGATTGAGCCCCTTATTACAGTACGAGCACAGGTTTTTGAGAAAATTATACTTGACGCACTGGACATTGGTGCACACCGTGACGTCAACCGTTGGTTTGTGAGCTGCCGTTTTGAAGCCTTGAGATTTGCATTTTGACCAGCGCCATGTTGGGTTTTTGCAACCGCACATAGAATGGGAGGGTGGGTCTGAGTGGGAGCTTGTCAACTGCATGCCCACCTGCACCTGCAACAAGGCACCGATTGGACCAACCAGCTGTCAATCATGCTGAATCGTCTCTATTGTCTATTTTTACTCTACATGAGACCACAATTTACAAAAAAATGAACATCATGCTGTATTGAAGAAGACTTGGAACTAGAGCAGGGGTCTCAAACTCGCGGCCCGCGGGCCAATTGAGGCCCGCAGGATGATATTTTGTGGCCCCCTACTTGACACCAGCGGCCCCCAGGTAAGTTGAGTTTGAGACCCCTGAACTAGAGAGTGAACCATAAACTCTAATAAAATGTTTTCTGACGTTATAAATCAAGTGAGAAGTAGAGTCATTTTCTCATTGACTTATAAAAAAACAACCAGTCGAGTCGCCCTCTGCTGGTCATTACAGAGAATACAGGCTCACACACTAGGCGGTGACTACATCCATTTTTATATACAGTCAATGCTTACAATCTAGAGAAACTTGCTGATTGACTATCCATTTTGATAATGGCATCCTAAATGACAGGCATTATAGAACTCTGGGAAAGCTGTGATATCCGAGATCTAGGATAAAACATAAATATATTTATTTGTCAAAAGCAGAATGAAAAGTAACCATTATATAGTTTTAATCATTTTCAAACACAGCCACTGTTTACTGATCCTCATTGAAAATAACAACATGCCATCAGAACCTGGTCAGTCTATCTAAAGTTCAGCCCAGCCCAGATCCAAGAGCACAGTTTGACGGAATCTAATTCAGCTTATTAAGCAATCATCAGAAGACCTGTCCTCCCTGAAGACTTCCACTCACATGGTCATCTGACAGAGCCAGTGCATCCACCATGCAGCACAACACTGTGTTTTTATGTTGGCAGCAGTCAGACTGATTGCCTCACACCTCCTGGGATTTTCACATACAACAGTCTCTAGATTTTTTACTCAGAATGGAGCCCAAAAAAACCCCCATCAAGTGAACAGCAGTTCTGTGGACATAAACATCTTGTTGATTAGCGAGGTCAGAGGAGAACGAACCGACTGGCTGGAGCAGACAGAAAGGCTTGGCTGACTCAGACAACCACTCTTTACAACTTTAGTTGAGATTGAACAACACATTGAACCTTGAGGTGGATGGTTCCACGCCTGGTTCCACTACTGTCAGTCACGAACAGGAACCTGAGGCTGAAACACAAGAAATACAAGAAAACATATCATGTTCTTATTTTCATGAACACTATGATCTCTGTATGATAAGACTGTACTTTATTGTCCATTCGCATGGGAGATCTGTCATTGGTTGTCATCATTTAAATTGCTTTCCTGCAGGTTTTTTGATTGACTACTCAGAATGGGTTAACTATAGATATCTCATTTCACTATATATGAGTGTATATGTGATTAATAAAGTAAATTCACTCTTACCAAACGTGTCCGGAAACGTGGCAGGAAATCAGGCCTCATGCAAGAACCGCTCAGAAGGACAGATTTGTTCACTGTCCATTAATGGAGATGAAGAACTACGGTGACATCTCTGTGTGTATTTATATCACTACTGTGGCTCAGTGAAGTGCAGCTGGACCCATAGGTCAGAGCAGCTCACTCCACCGACAGCGCTCTCCCTCCCTGTGGCTCAGGAGGTAGAGCGGGTCACAGCCTTGATCCCACACTTCTCCACTCAACAATAAAAAAGGGTCCCTGGCCAAGATACCCAAGCTCCGTGTGTGAGTCAATGACTGTATGTAGAAATGGACGACATGACATTTCCCTAAAGTAAAGCCAAAACATTTTTGATTGCCCCCTAGTGGCAAACCTAAGTACAGCTCATAAACACCACCTCATACATGTTAGCAGATGATAGAAACGAATCATGTGACGTCTGTTGAGCGACGCAAAAATGTCAACAGACTAGAGCAGAGAGGAGATGATTGGATGATGATTCCACAATGTCTGTGAAATCAGTGTTGCCTTTTCTGTGGGAGAAATTTGAAAATATCGGGTTCTTTTAGTCAAATGTTTGTTTACAAAAGTCGTTTCCCTACACGTCTTGGTATAAACCCCGCCCATTATCAGATAATGGGTTGTGATTGCACCGGCAAGTTTCTTGCCAGGGGAAAACACTTCCCAATGGAGGGGATCCAGACCGAGTCTGGCAGAGCAGATGAAATGAGCTCCCAGAATTTGTCTGGGTCTCAGGCTAGTAAAAATGGGGTGAGACGTCATAATTGACATCTTAGATAGACGTGTGATTGGTTGGGCAGTTGTATCGATGCAAGACGACAGCACCTGCATCGACGGCTTCACTTTAGTATAGTTGGAGGAAGAGGAGAGCCAATGGTGTAAAGGCTGGACCAGGATTCCATCTCCTTTTCAGTATGTCTCAATGAAAACGTCTTTGATCTCATGGATGGCATTTAGCAGAGCTTGTAGTGGCACTGCACTGGAGTGTGGTGGCGGTGGGCTGGGGTGTGTGTGTGTGGGGGGGGTGCAGGTGCTGTCTGATGACCCAACAACAATAAATTTAAAGCTCTCAACAGCCTTTTATGCTTATAGGATGCAGAGTAAGGGTTGTTGGAATGTACCATATGGAGCTCATGAAAGCATTTCCACAAGTGCAGTGTTAAAAGGCAGATTTATGACCCACTGTAGACAAGTTTTGGCATGTAGCTCTGTGGGGTTGGGGTTTGTCCCTTTATAGTGTAGTCACACAAAGGTGTGTGTGTGTGTGTGTGTGTGTGTGCGTGCTTTGCAGAGTGTGTACTGAGCAGTACTTGAATGATATCTCATTCATTCATGTCCTGACTTGGCTTCAAGTCTGTCTTTGTCTTTTGCAATATTTCTCAATGACTTTGTCTTTTTGTGTCTATATATTGCTGTGTACCATTTCAGAGCTTCTTTTCAAAGCAAGTTTTTTCTCTCTCTCTTTTTTTTCTTCTTCGCCTTTGATATGTTCCCCAGGCTCCGCTGTGGACTAAACTAAACAATCTTTGAAGTGTCTCCCCCTCACTGGCCTTTATCTCTCCACACTGCTCCGCTGAATGGTAATGTGAGCACTGCCTGCTACCTCCACTCAAAGTGCCGCACTGTGTGGAGACGGATGGGGTGCGGGGTCAACCTGTCAGGACAGTAAGTAAAGAAAAACATTCTCGGAGGCAAAGTGACAGTCAGATGGTGGAGTATGTAAAGGTTACCTAGCTCTCGACACTCAAAGTACTCAGAGCGCAAGTGTTGTGGAGGAGAAGTACATGTGTCAGACTCATGTTTTTGATATTGGATTACAGACAGCATTAAAAGAGTATAATACGAGTTAGAGAAATGTTCCAGTCTAGAGGATTCGTTTGATTCAAGTCTGATACTTACACAAAGAACCTGGAGACATGATTTTGATATTTCTGACTTGTTTAGCCGTAAAGTTGAAGACAAGTATCATTGTTGGAGGAAAGGTTTCTCAGTGTCTCTCTTTGTCTTTGCGTCTGTCTTACTAAAGCTGCCTTCGCCCTGAACCAAATTCATATCCCCAAATTCACAAGAGTAGTTTTTAGGAAGAGGGTTTTGGTTTGGTTTGGATTTTTTACTGGTGGGTTTTCTGTGGGAGACGATGTCGCCTTTATAACTTAGTGGTAACTTCTACACAAAAATATACGACACACTAAAAACATTGTGGGCTCTTTAAATCATTTTCAAATTTAAATCTTCTGACAAAAAGATTGACTGTATTTATAGTGTTCTTGGTCTCGTGTCATTGGAAACGTTTGGTTTCGTCTTGACTTCCACACTTTTTAGACGGTAAAAAGTTGAAGCTGAAAGTGCCTTGATATCTTTTTATATCCTCCCGCTGCCTTGTAGACATCAGTTACCTTTCATTTTTGATCCTCAGTCAGTTGCTTAGAGGAGCCCATAGTATTTGAGGTCAGAGATTCAGAGAATCTTCATCGGCTGTAATTATGCTCCCTTGCCAATGTGCACACAAATAGCTGCAAACGAGTTGTTGCTCTCATTAAACTACTCTGTCGTCCGCTTGTAGCATAGTGACCGTGTGGACTGGGGTATTTGAACACAACAAATTGGACATCTACACACATCTTTCCATTCATTTACGTGGGATTTCCCCCATTTCTGGTCAACATATCCCAGCCTCTGCTGAATTATTTTTACCACCTGGTGGAGACAAAATGTATCCCCCCCTCAAAATGACCAATGCTACTTCACCAAGGGACCATTTAAAATACCTAAAATAGACATTTTTAAACTAAGTAAAGCGCAGAAACGTGAACATTCTAAAGTGAGATAGAACGATAAAATCCAAAATGGACCACCCACTGTCAGCGCTCCTGTTCTTGAGACAATAGGTGATTTACCTAACGATCCTGGTTCCATCATCCTTGATCACTGCACGGCTCGTCAGAATGTCACCAAGCACGAATATTTGCAAGGGGGACTTAATTCTTGCATGTGTTGTCTTGTTGTGCATGTGCAATGGTGGTCAGTCAGTCGAGTGCTGTGCAGGGTGTGTAAACCTCACTCGCCGACACCTTAAGAGACGTGTTAGCGACAAACTCCAGCGGCCATGGGTTTTAACCTCCTTGGTAGCGCGTTCGTCTCCCATGCCAGAGGTTGGGATTTCGAGGCCTCCTCTTATACATGATCAAACACCATACCCCCCCTTCTGTTTTTTTATTTACCTCATACAGCTTACTGTGCTGCCCCCCACAAAACAAAGAATGAGTGCAGGCTTATCAATGCTGTAGTTGGTTAATATGGAGTATATATGGAGTAAACCATTAAATGTATTTAAATGAAGATTCAGAAAGGTTGCTATTCAAAGTTTAGTGAAATCATCCAATATGAGCTAACTGGTCTAGTAATATGTGAAGTAAAGGCCCAACCATTTCTCTGTCTCGTCATTGTCTTTCAAAGCTCTGTTAGACAATAGAAGTAGGCCTATTTTTATGTTCTCAAACAGAACTACAACATTGTTATATAACACAATGTTGACAGTTTTTCAGCATAAGATGAATCACTTATATAAAATCTTCTTCCAAAAACAGACAAAGAAGAACTGCATGAGAATGAAGCTGCCAAACCGGTGGCCTGGTCTCGTTATTGGAGTTGAGGTTTAGTGGTACATCAGGTTCGACTCTCATGCTGTTTTATAATACTGATAGCCTCAGTCAGTCCTTCCATACAGTACAACACACACACACACACACACACAGCCATATTGCTCCACTTGTCTTGCTTTCCTGATTTATTTGGACTTTCTGCTTTCTGCTTTCAATTTCCAACACAGTGTCACTTCAGCATGTAAGCAATTTCGTGGTGTGGACCCTCATGCACGATTACCCTTTGCACTCTGAGTGGATTTCTGCACCCTTAGATCGTCAGCATACATATGGAGAAGGCTCTAATGCAAATCTGTTCTTTGACCTATATTTGGCTTTGTACCCTCCAGCACTTGGACAATGTAAAGGTTCCTGTTTGGATATTTACAACAATCTCACAATTATTCATGACATAAAGATGAAAGGGCTCTGTGTGTGGAGGTCAGTGATATTAGCGTGTGCTTGTGTCATGCAACATCAAATTAAAGAAAAGTGGTAGGTAGGGAGAGGCCATGAGACAGATACAGACAGAGAGAGAGAGAGCTTTCTCATGTTAATGCCAAAAATAATGACTCAATTTACAAAAAACCATGAACCTTAAACTTCAATTTAAATAATTTAAGAGCAATCTAACAACCGATTTAAGTCCATGATCTATGATCTATTCACGTATTCATGTGACCATAAATCCCACCACTCAACCACTGCGCTTACCTCCAGTAACCATGGAAACCTAATGCAAAAAAGAAGAAAAAAAATACAAAATCAGTGCAAACACTCCTCCTCCCTCGGCTGACATCATTTCTCAAATTAAGCAGCATCACTTCTTCCACACATGAGCTAACAGCAAACAGGCTAGAGAGGAAGGACAATTTGACCTCACCCTAAGACAGGGAGAGAAATCATATTTAAAGTGCAGCAGCAAGATGATAGGCTAACAAGGCAGGTGTGTTGCAATGCTATTGGATAGATGAGACCAGCTGATGAACAGCTGATCAGTGAAATGATGGCCGGGGAAATGAAACTGAAGAAGAAAGACATGAATGAGAAATACAACTCAAGAGTCGTTTTCCTGACTGAACTTACACTGAAGCTTCATTACATTTAGCTTTCATTGAATCTTATTTCTGATTCCAAATGCGAGTGAATGCAACTAATCATAATATAAGTTAGTATATATTTTAGAGTTTATATAGTTTCTAACTATTTATTATAACTAATTAATTATAACAGATTATTCAATTGCCAAACATATTTTTTAAACTTTATTTCCTGTCAATGACTGGATAGTAAATAGGGTTCTCTCTCACAAATTGTAGAATTTTCCTTTAGTTCAGTCAAGTTAATAAGATATTGTCAGCTGTAGATTTATTTCAATTATGTTTCCTAAGGAGAATTGGACACTTGGTTCCTCAGACACAGCAGGTGGTGGTGGACGTCCTGCCTCCATCACTCAGAGCGCTCAGCCATAAACACTAGTTGTAGACTGGACAGCTGACGACCATTTTCTGTCATATGTAGTGATTGTATCACTTGCTGCTCATCCGCATGTTCACAGACAGAACAGACCGTCTCTGGACTCCAGTCTCCCTCTTTTCAAAATGTTGCAGAACTGAAACATTAACCCATTAATGTGTATTGACATTATTTAGTATATGAAGAAAAAGAACGACAAAATGCCACTTCAGATATTTGGGACAGACTGTCCACACTGTTGTTCATAGAAAGCTAAGGTGGAGCTGGTTTATAATAGTAACTTACAGTTCTGATGAATCTGAGGAGATTGGGCATTTTCCTGTAATCTCAGGTTTTTTTTTTAAATATCATATGAACATTTACTGAAATGAAACCATTTATTCACCATTTCACCCAAGAGTGACTGTACTGCCACACTGACCTCTCAAGACTGTACACACACAGTTGTGTGTCCCGTTTTACAAATTACACTTGTTGCCTGGTCTCAGCCTCTTTTCAGATTTTACTTTTCCGACAGACTGACTTACATTTGCATCCAGAATTTGTTGATATTTAATAGAATTCAGTCCTTCGTCTATTGGTGCAGTGTTCCATGTGTTGCTCCCCCCACAACAGCCAAAATATTAATATTTCCATCTTCACAGTTGGTAATGTGTTACTTTCATTAAATGCTGCTCCTTTTTCCCCAAACACAACTTTGGTGGTTGTGGCCAAGGAGCACAATTCTTACATTATCTCTCCCCAGCACTTAATTCCAAAATGACTGGCTGGCTGATCCTGATGTTGCTCTGCAGACTGTTCGCTCTGACTGTTGCGATAAGGTCAAAGGTAAGTTTTCCCTGTTCGTGCCATGCTGCTCAGTGGAACCATGCACCATGTCAGCTAAACTCCTGCAGGTCTTCTGCAGATATGGAGGTTATTTCTTTGCCTTTCTGCCAATATCTCCAGTTTTATACGAACATTTTTTGGTCCATCTAAATCATGTTTTGACATTTTCCCCCTTAACTGTCATTTCTTGATTAAATCACTGACAGTTTTTTTTCGTGTTTTTTTTTGGTTGTTGATGGAATTGCCACCATCTGACAACTCCTGATGACAATACTTGACCTGCGCTACAAGACATGTACCGAGTATATTGCATGACTTTGTAACTTTTTCTGTGTTAAATTTGGCCAATCAATTTACTCCCAATATTAAAACACAGTGGAAACATGGTTTTACACATATTTGCAAATTTACCAGTTGATCCAAAACTTAAATCTCTTACAAAAGTATTCAGACCCTTTGCTAAGGCAGTGCAAATTGTGGTATTTGAGTTGAGTCCAACTGTTGCAAATTAATTGGTTGCATAAAGTTTCAAAAGGCACAGACCTGTGTATAAAAGGGAAAAAAATCAAGCCATGGAACCCAAGGAACTCTCTGTAGACCTCTGCATTAAAATTGTAGTGCAGCACAGATCTGAGCAACTGTCAGTCACACAAAATTATTTATAAAAGAAAAAGAAGAACTGTCCAAAAGCTTTGAGTGTTCCCACAAGCACAGTGGCACAGATTACTTTGAAATGGAATAAGTTTCAAACCACTCGGCCTCTTCCCAGAGTTGACCGTCCGGCACAAAGTCAGTGACCAGGCAAGAAGGGCCTTCGTCTGAGAGATGACCGAGGACCCGACTGTCACTGTAACAGAGCTTCAGAAGTCCTGAATAACAATCTCAGCAGCACTCGCCCATTAGGCCTTCATGGTAAAGTTGCTCGGACTCTGAGAGCATGTTAGAATGTGTAAAAACGATAGATCTACTACTTCTGTGTCTACAAACATGGGGCACTGAACTTGAGAGGATCTGACAGAAGACATGAGACCAACTGCCCAAAATCACGTGTGCTGCCAAAGGGGCTTCTACAAAATTATGAAATAAAATACATGAATATTTTTGTACTGTTTTTTTTTTTTTTTTTTACTAAATTTGGAACATAATCTGAAAGCAGGTTTTCACTTTGTTATCGTGGGTTATTCAGTGTTCATTATGTAATTTTATCTTCGTAAATTGAATTCTACAACACTTTCTACAAAAGTGTAGGGATTTGTTTGTGGAGCTGATTGTGTGGAATTCACCTCCATCTTCTCCTCACCGCCTCTCAAACCGTGTGTTCCATTGCATAATGTTCTGTAAGAAGAACAGAAAAAAGATTGTCAGTAAGAAAACCACGCCCCCTACCATCAGCACATTGGCTCACAGTTCTCTAGTGCCTGCCTGCAGCTCAACTTAGGAAAACGGTAAAGTGCACCAGTTGTTTTAAATACTGATGATTGTTACTGATAAACACTTCAGAGTTTAAAAACTGAAATGGAGTTAAAGTAAGTGATAATAAAAAAAGAAAAATGTAATCCTGGATCCGTTGGCTGACTGTCTGGAATCACAGGGAGCGATTCAGCACCATGGATCAGTCTGTGCCTCTCAGGCCCCGTCCACACCACAAGATATTTCGAAAACGATTTTCCTCAGCAGGGGGGGCCGGAAACTTCTCCGTAATGGTGGATTCATTGGAAAGACGCATCTAGCTGTAGAAACACTGTAGTACCTAATCCCGGCCTATATGTGGCGCTGTTTTCTGCTACAGAACTCCACAAAAAAAGAAGAAGAAGAGGCGGAGCATACAAATACTTGTAGGAGAAGAAGCCGAACAAGAACAACAGTACGAAGATGTTGAGTGAGAAGGGAAAAGTAGACTCCTTTGTTCGGTCCGATTCTGAGTGCGAACTGCTGTTGCGACTCGCACTGGACTACAAGGCTACAAGCCTGTAGTCCGCCATTGTTGTTGTTGGAGATGCCACGGACGAGCGGCGAGGGTCGAGGGGTTGGGGTGGGGCGATGACATCAGCGTATGCGTATCTGGCGTTCACACAAACTCAAATGCGTATTTGCATTCGTGTAGACAGGGCCTCAGTGTCCCACTCTGAAGCGCGACGTGGGCTCTCTCACAGACACAACATCCTCTCTGCACGTCAACACACTCTCTGCGACAATCTCATTTTCATCACAAATTCTGCTATTTTGTTTTCAATCATGGAGCAAATGACAAACACTCCAAGTGCAGATGGAGTGCGAGCCTCGGTTTACTGAACACCCAAATGAAAGCTGGTAAAATTGGTCGTGAAAGAGGAAGGACAGGAGAATGATCTCATGACAATTCAAGCCACTAAGAAATCTGGCAACTTTAAACAACCAATTATTACGCCCCTGGGGGGTCTTGGAGCCGGTGCATGTTGGGGTCCGGGGAGAGTGGGGGGGCACGGTCGAGGTAAATATGTTGAGTGAAACTAATTTGAATGAATATAATTTATGAAGGGAATAAACAAACTTACATTGTGAACATTCAACATGTTTGTTAGTTGCCCACCATGATGCCTTCATGGCCCCAAGTGGACTGTATCTGGTAAATGGACTGAACTTTAAATAGCCCTGTTCTGGTCTCATCGACCACCGAAAGTGTTTTACAGTTCAACTCACATTCATTCAGTTAGTCATCCACACAGAGAGTCAATACACAGGACTTCTATCACATCGTTCATTCGCTGCCATCTCTTGCCCAAGGAGGAGCCGGGGATCAAATCATCATCACGCTCAGGCGTCCTCCATCATGGAAAGGGTTATAATTGTAACTGAAGGCTTTAGACAATGAAGACAACTCCATCCCTCATCAGATAAAAAAAACAGGTGAAGTACAGGGAATTCAAATGAACAGGCCTGTTTTGCACAATAGGGTGAAACAGGGGTGACACAGCAGGGAGGATGAGCACGTTCTCCCTGGCTTCTTACCACAGTCTTCAGACGTGCAGATTAGTTGAAGACTTGTGGGTGAGAATGATTGTTTGTCTCCCTGTAAGCCCTGTGCTCTGGTGACCTGTCCAGGGTCAGGGTGAACCCTGCCTCTTGACTCCCAGAGGAGTCGCAGATGCCTTGAAGTTGAATGATGTAAGACTGGTTACGGTTACTAACTGGATGTGTGTTCTCCTAACTGTAGTACTCGGGCTGTGGCAGCTGTCTGAATCCTTGGCACCTGTGCACAACGGCCAGTGAGATTCTCCATGGGCAAGCCAAAAACAAGGAGCTCTAAATGATGTCCCCAGCCATGATCCCTCGTCAGTTCTCATGTCTCACTTCCCAACCATGTGCATCCTTCACTGGTACTTGGATGTTCAGCCTCCTGGCCTACCGGGAGTGCTGGTGGGCCTTAGTTAACAAAGGCAATACCAAGGATCTAAGATGGCTTCAGGGGAATCAGAGGAATGTTCATCAAGCTTTTATTTTTTTGCTTAATGATGCAGTTTTGACAAAAACATTTAAGTGGATGTTTCATCCAGTCTCGTGTGTAAAGCAAGACCCTGGAAGACGTTCAGATCAGGCAGTCACTTCCTTATGTGCCATGACTCTCAATAGAGTTTAAGACACAAAAATACATATACTGATCTGTATGCCCATCACAACACTGAAACCATTTACCTGTTTTAATATTTCATGAAGATAAAATCAGTGGGTGAGTCCAACCTATCCTGATTTTAAAGTCCCTACAATGGGTCAAAACCTGGATCCTACATTTCCCACAATCACACTCAGCAGTATCTTTCATTAGACCCATTCTTGTCTGGCATCAGACCCGCCCCGCCTGGTGAACGAGTGACTGTTTGTCCCACATGAGCAGCCCCGCCGCCGCAGCTCATCTGTAAACTGTGCTGAGGCCATGAAAAGCCCTCTCGCTGTTTAATGATCATTACTGGCCATAAAGACGGGGCTCAGACGCAGGGCCTACAGACAGGACTACCCACTGATAAGAATAATCCAATTTATTATTCATTCCATTTGACCAGGCTGTCACGGGGAGAATAAGGAAGCCAAGGACCAATGCATTTGGGACTTTGAGCTTGGCAATTCAGAATTATTTTATTCCCTCGTATTAATTAGTCCTTTTCTTTTTTTTCCCTGCCACTCGTGGAGATGTGTTTCTCTAAATTTGCAGGTTGAAGCTCATGAATTGTTGTAACAAAGTGTCCCTTTTTAACGGGAGTCACAAAAGTCCTGGCATTTCCCTCATTAAAAGGCAAATGTATGCAGCAAGGTGCTCCAAAGTCTCATCACAGCCTCAGTCTGAGCACGAGGTCTTGGTGCACATGAAATGTAATAATGGTGTGCACAAGCATGCACATGGTGTTCAGTGACAGCACGTATATTTTTTAACACGATCACTGTCGCTGCCTTTCTAGACATGGACAGAAACAAAAAGAAATTGAAAAGTATTAAGGGTTTTAAAAGAAACAACCCAGATGGAATCCTTTTGAATGATCCATGCTGATAACTGAGAGGTAGTTTACATAACTTCTTATGGTGTGTTTTTGTCATTACAATGCAAAAAAACCAAAAAAAACAACAGTCCACATTTTTAAGCATATGAAAACAATGAGAGTGCAATGTATATACATACATTTTGGTGCTGCATATCTTAACTGTGTCTAACTTACTGGCAGTTTGCCATACATATTATTGTTTATGTTATCAATTTTAGTATTTTTACTTTGTTAAATCCATTTTCAGTAGCAAACGGATGCAGTCTGCAGAAAGTCTGTCCACAGGACGACAGAACAAAGATTTTAGAGGTATGTACTTTAAAATTCATAAGCTCTCCGTACATGCAACTGTGGACATTTGTATTCAGCTGCTGACCTGTTCTGGGAGTGGGATCTCTACAGGTAAGTTCAAGACAGATAGAACTTGATGATTATCAGTCAGAATCAGAAACACTTTATTGATCCATGGGGGGAAATTGGGAAATCATGTGACAGCAAGTTGAACTTCCATGAAAACTAGAATATTGGTGATTGAAGGTTTTTGATGATACCCAGATCAAAGCTGTCGGAGTTGTTACTGAGGACAAAAGACAGAGGAGAGGAGGAGCATCCACTGTGGCCTCAGGCAGTCAAATGGTAAGAAATGACTCTGTACAACTAACTAAAAATCCAATGAAAATTATGATGGTTTATGTGAACTTTTCCTTTGAATCAGATCTTATGGATGATAAAAATCAGTCCCTGACTTTGAAGGTCTTATAAGGCTTTTCCACTCTGTATGGTTTCAACCAATCTGTGACACAAACAAAAAACCTCCTTGTTCTTCTCTCTCCACCTTTGTTACTGAAAAACAACAGGTAAGGGATGTGTCTGCAACTGGAGAAGTTCCATTCATTGGATGCTGTCCCTGTAATATCTACATGGTCTCTAACCATGGAGAGGGATGAATTATCAAACAATTGGGATGAAGTGGGAATCATAAGAACTGATGGTGATCTGTTCTATCCTCCCTCTACAGATATAATTATCATGTATACACCAAAATCAAGCGATACTCATTCAGAAGCCACGCTTGGTTAATCGTAGAATAAATTACAAAATTAAGTGTCTCTTCTACTACTCTCATTTTTAGCATTTGACCTTTGTAGATCTTATTAAAGCTGAGGGAAGGGAGGGGCGCTATTGAATTCGAACATTAAGTCCACTGATGCTTGCACAGTGATTTAGCTGGCTGGCCCAGTCCTTGGAATGTATCTGTTTTGGCTGCAGCATTACCGCTCTCTGGGAAATGCACGGCTAGCTTGGCTGGGGTAGCTGCCGTGGTGCCAATGGGCAGTTAGGGTCCCACAGTGCGGGACAGATGGTGGAGACTATTACAGGATGCAGCAGCCAAAACTGGAAGATGGAGACTGAGATGATCAAACTGAGGTGTGTGTGTGTGTGGGGGGGGGGAGACTCAGGAGCTGTTCTAAAGAGCAGAGTGAGACAGGGATGCACTGTGCAGTTTTCACTCCAGCCAAAAGCCACAGCAGCTTACTGCACCGACTGAGTGTCTTCATGCTGGAACCACTGGTGATTATACAATGCAGATCCAGATGATTGCTATAGACATCTTATTGTTGACATTTATAATAGTTTGCATGTTATACAACTCGGGACTTAGCTTTCTGTTGAGTCTTATTTCTTACCCTATCAATACACACCAAAGTCATTGCTGATATCTGGGAAATGGACATGACTGAAAAGATATCAAAGGTATAACACAAACCGTCATAAACTATAAACTTGTTGCTCTCTCAGATTCACCATGGGTCTGGGTCCTGAGCTGTCTGTAGCCATCTCAGACACCTTCACCAGGATGCTGGCATCCAAACGATCATTCAAATCTGTGACTTTTACAAAGCATCCCTACAGATTAAATGGCATTTTCGTAACAATTTTACAATCACAATCTGAATTAGAATTACAAAAAATTACCATGTAATTTGCATCCAGTAACTGACAACAGTTCAGAGTTATCTGACCCAGTTCAGAGTTATCTGACAGTTCAGAGTTATCTGACAGGTGTTAGATATCAGTGGATGTAATGTTGGAAATAAGGCCAGAGAATATTGTTCAGATGTTTGAATACTGAATTAATTCTGCTTCCATGTCAATCGGGTTGACGAGGAAAGGACACAAAGTTGTTTGCCAGCTAGTTCAGGTTCAGGAAAAGGAAGGAGATGGGGAGAAAATCAGGGTTTGTTAAATAACCTGCCAGTGAGCAGGTTACGTTCACAAAGTTAAAGTTCACCCGCTTTCTGGAATGGCAAAAACCCAGAGTTTCCCTCTCTTCAGGATTAACAAACTCAGAGTGACAAACTGGCTGGTGACAAACTGTGACTGCAAGGCAAAATAGTGTACTGAACAAGCCTTTATTATTATTTTTTCATAATATTTGATTTCATTTTAGAATATTCATTGTATTTTCTTTACAAATGTAAAACATTATGCATTTAAAGTTCTGTGCTTATTCTGAAGAATGAAAAGCATTCGAGGGATGATGCACACCCAGCCCATCTTCGACAGGCAGAATTCAACACGATGCCCGGCTGCACTGCATCTAACAATATGTCATTAAATAGACTTTCCCTCAGCAGTATGGAGTGAGATGCAGTTTCTTCTTGACTGATAGTTGTAGAAACAATATCGGATTTTCATAGTCAACCAACAAATGAAGGAGTGGCTATGACATGAAAGATGTCACACCCACTCTTCAGTCAAAAAGAAAAAAAGAAAAACTTGAGCCAGGGTAAAAGGAACTAACCAGTGGAATGAGCTTATGCTGTCTGAAAGTCCTGTAACCCTGCAGAAGGATTGGCCCCACCACACACTGTTCAGAAGCACTTGTTTGGGGAGAGTGGGGAGAAAGAAATCTGAGGAGATGGAAGAAGATGGGGGTGGAGGAGGGCGGGATGGATGCAGAAGAGAGTTGTGGGTGGAGGGGGCCCCAGGCTGGGATTTACAGGAAGAGCACCAATAGGAGTCCATGCTTCTCTTGACTTGTCTTTTTCTCTGCTCTCCACTTCTGCTGGCAGCGTTTTGCTAAAGCAGAGAGTTTATGCAAGCCTTTTTAGACTAGAAGAAATATAGATCAAATTTGAATATTTACATAAATTTGCTTTGAAATGTGAGGCCACAGAATCCTACAACGCCCACACAAGTGACAGAAACTCTTAAGCCAATTTTTTTCAGCGGTTTATAAAACAAACTGCCCTTTAAAGCATTTAAATGTTAATTGACTTAAAAGACATTCAGTAAATGCGTGTTATGTCTTTTTCTTTTTTTTTACATAACTGGCAAGTCACAGCTTAAACTAGATCGACTCAAATGTATAAATCCACAAATCCAGTCGGAAAAAAAAAGTTCAAAACAGTTTCCTTTATTCAGGCTCAGCAGAAACAAAAGCAAGGGAGGATGAACAGGAGGCTGGAGAACAAGGCAGAAGGAAAATTCCAAAAACCGGTAGGCTGGCGGGCAGGAGTCAGGTGGCTGGAAGGCCGGATGGGCACGGTTTACTATTCAGGTAACTTCTTTAGGAGACTGGAAAACAAATACTACATGCAAAAACAAAATTACTGATTTTGTTTCCTGTCATTTATTTTCATAGTTTATTCATTCATTTATTGACTAATTTTACAAGATAGATACGAATGAAGCTTTCCATTATTTTGACAAAAAATTGAAAACAGAAAGGAGCACATTCTTTGAAAGAGGTAAGAAAAAGTTTTACAACAGTCCAGTCCACTCTCAGTCACTGACTGATTACTGAGCTCTGCTCCCATGACTCACCCTGACCTGCTCCAAATTGCAATACATTAGCCTTTTCTCCAGAGATAGGCAACAAGACTGCAATATCCTCTCATTCTGTACAAAACATTAGCATACTGTATTCATCAAGGGACTTTGAATCAGAAATCTGGATTAATACCTGTTGTAAATGTAAGTTAAAATCATATCCAGTTACAATGCGGATACGAGACACACCCACCTGTTTCACCTACACCCGACCAAGGCTGGGATTGTGCTCGTGGTGTGAGCGTTCTGTCCGTCCGTCATCCAGCCCAACCACCTCCTGGTGCCGCCACTGCCATTGATGGATGTAGTGCATTGTCTGTAGTGTAACTGGGAAAGCAAGTTGTATATGAAGTAAAATGTTTGGATCATGACCATGACCGAAAAACGAGAACACGAGTACAAGCGGCCGAAATGGGTTTCCTTAGAAAGGTGGCTGGTGTCTCCCTTAGAGATAGGGTGAGAAGCTCAGTCAACCATGAGGAGTAGAGCCGCTGCTCCTTTGCGTAGAAAGGAGCGAGTTGAGGTGGTTCGGGCATCTGGTAAGGATGCCCCCTGGGCACCTCCCCTGGGAGGTGTTCCAGGCACGTCCAGCTGGGAAGAGACCTCGGGGTAGACCCAGGACTAGGTGGAGAGATTATATCTCCACACTGGCCTGGGAACGCCTCGGGATCCCCCAGTCAGAGCTGGTTAATGTGGAAGTTTGGGGGCCCCTAGCTGCTGCCCCCGCGACCCGACCCCGGATAAGCGGTTGAAGATGAGAAGAGATGAATGAGATGTTTGGATCAGAAAACATCTGAAAGATCATCTTGAAAGGCAAATACAAATGACATATTGTTTCTTATACACTATATATGGTTAAGCTAGACGTTGGAGAGCCACTGGTCATTCCGTCACTGGCCTTCTTTAACATAAACAGTCATTTTCTAAACCAACCATGAAGGACAGCAGAGCTGAAAGCCATGAGCTTCAGCGGCAGTCCTGTGGGATCCGGCTCTGGGCTGCAGAAATCCAGCAATCCTTCTGGACAGTCTGTGTGGGTAGAGTGGTCAGGCAGACGGCAGGCCAGACGGCCAGGCAACCAGCTGCCTGTGCAGGTGTTAGCCACTTGTTGGCTCCAGAAGTGTCCAGGGAGGGAGGGAGCCAGGCCTCTGGGCTGTGGTGGAGGACGACGGCCCTGGGGACACGTGGGTCTTCTGGGTGGAAACATGAAGGGCCACTGTTGACTTTGGCAAGATGATACAGAAGGTTGTACTGACCAACACAGAAGCACAGGTAGAGAGAAAGTTGGAATGTTTTTTTAATTACATGATATTATTATTATTCATGTGATAATTCAAAGTCTGCTTAAAACCACTTATCATAATTAAACATTTAGATTTGTTTTTCTGTGCAGTCAGAGGAAATGTTCTGTTTTTTTTATCTTTGCTCTCAGGACACATCGTGCACTAATAATGAATTTCGTCAAACTTCTTTAGAGATGTCAGTTATACAACCAGACATGCATTACATCTGTCTCACACTAACTAAAACGATGGTCAAAGAGAGAGAGAGGAAGGAAAATGTTGCTTGATGTTGTTCTCAGCTGTATTATTAATAATCTAATACTGACGTGAAGGGACACACACACACACACACACACACACACACACCATCTGTTCCTTTGTTGCGTGCATCCAAATTTGGTTTATTTCCCACAAAACACATGGTGAGGGTGAGGTATCACGTTAAAGATGGTTCAGTTTTGGTAGAAGGTTTGGAAATATTATTAAGGACAAAATTTGAGTTTGTTTAAGGGGTTAAAGTATTCCCTTTTGTGTAGGTAATTGGGTGTGTTTGTGTGTTGACTGTGACGCGGGGCAGTGGTTTCCAATTGAATTTGGTTTTTTTCATTGGAAACTTGCCATAATTGGCCAAATCTGCGAGCAAAAACTACACATCTCAACCTCCTCAGGAATAATGGTCAAATGGTTGTTTAGGATTGTGGATGAAGTCAGTGGAGCAGTTGACTTCTCCTGGCTCGCAGTCTATTATCATTGCTCCCTGTCATTCGCTGTACGCTAAGAAAAATCCAGATATGGCAGAGGAAGGAAATGGAGAGTGTGTGTGTGTGTGTGTGTGTGTGCGTGTACATTTTGTTAGGACCATATTGAGTTATAGACATTGCTTTAAAGTTAGGACATTTTGGAGGCTGTTTTAAGACTTCAGGCTAGATTTTAGGTCAGGATTATAATAATGTGTGTTTGGCACCTTCCATGCAAGACAAGTGCTTTAAAATAGAGATTTAACATGGACCTAGTGCTTAACATAAAAATAGACGTAGAATGAAGATTCGAAATATGGACGAAACGCAATAATGAATTCAACATAAGATTGAATTTAACCCACTGAATAGCAGGAATAACAATAAAATTGTAAAAGTAAAAATATATTGTAAAATAATAGAGACACTGCATATAGATATTATATATAATATAAAAGAACTATTGTGGTGTATAAATATATGAATTTAATTATCAGTTTAAAATAAGTGCAGCAGTGCAAATGTGCGGAGCGTCTATCGGGACAGTCATTGCATGTATAGGTCTCAAGTGAAGAAAAATATTTAAAACATAATAAATCAAAATATATTGTATCTAATAACTAAAAGAGCTTTCTTTTAAAAAAATGCAGTGTTAACTAAGCAGTCTGTATGTGAGGAGGAAGACCTCATTTTCCAGAAACCCAGTGCAGAACAGAGAAAGATCTGCTTGCTTCTGAACTCTGATAACTGAGCTGGAGTCTTTTCCCAGGAGGATCACAGTGATCCAGTCAGCCGGAATTAAAGGTATGAACAGGTTTTTCACAAATCTTTTTGATTTATAAATACTCCAGGTGTGTCTGGAAGATAGAAAAACGACTTTGTCATCACCTCGTCAATGTGGGACTTCTAAAACTCAAAACCTCAGATTTAATCCTATTATTTAACTTCCCCTGATTGTTAAACAACATTTCGCTTCATATTTTCTCTACGTTTCATTCATCTTAAATTTGAAAGTAGAAGTTATCAATGTATTTATCGGACAGGCAAAGGCAGGAAGTAATGGAGTTTATAGCCCAACCCCCCGTTAAGGTTAGGTATATATTTGTGATGATGCTAAGATTATGGTAAGTGGTGAGGGTGTCCTCACAGAGATGGAAGTACAAGTATTATGTGTGTGTGGGGGTTTGAAACTGGGACTGTGGGTGATGGTTAAACGTATACTAATGTAATTTAGTCATCCACTACTCATTAATATACATATTTTAAAAGGGAACATTATGCAAATCCTGCTCTAGATTGAATAGCAGAGTTTGGTCTGAAATATAATTCTGTACACATTAACGAGTCACCTAAGGCAAAAGAGAATATTTCAACTTGATTTAATCTAATTATAGAGCAAACATTAAAACTCCATTTGGGTTGCCTCGCCTGTTTTCTCCAGGCTGTGTTGTGGCCCGTGCTGCAGATGAATAGTGAAACTGGCTCAGCTCACGCCACTTGTAGATGATTGCTCTTTCATTTGTTCTGGCGCTGACTTGAAACAATGCGAGCGCAAAATATTGCCTCGAGCACTAAGCCGAGATGAGTCCGTGCAATAAGAGATTGTGACCAACAAATAATTACCCTGAATCTTCATACAGAAGACTTCTGATGATTGATGATTTATACATGATGCTCCAGACAAGGCTGTCATTTCTGACCCGGCAAACGACACAGCGGCTCCAGTGGCGGTAAAAGATTCATGTGTCTTCGTTTTGGATTGTGGCTGCTCAAAGCTCTTAGGAGAGACGACTGGAGGAGGGGTTTGGGGATGGTGGTGGACAGAAAGCAGCTTGTTTCCCTTTGCCAAGAAATATAAAGCACAATGAACTGCCTGTGAGACCTGCTTCATTCGGCCACATGCCTGAAGCTGAAGGGAAAATGCAGCAAGAGACAGGAGACATGTCTGAGGCCACATTTGATAACGAGACACCGACACTGCGGCCAGGCCTTCCCTTGTGTCGGTGCGGGCTGTTTACCAGGGATTTTGCTCCGAAAGGATTCAGTGTTTACCTGGAGATTTCTGAAGGGTGTATGTGGAATTCTGACTTGGAAATAGAATAAAACAAGCAGACCGTTTGCAGTAATTGAAATGTCAACTATGCTCTTTTGTTTGATGGAGTCCAACTGAGCCAAAAAACGTCTCTGAATATATTTGATCGTAGAGACACAGAAACAGGTGTTTGAATCCGACAAAAGGGCACAGGGTCCCAACTTCAAGAAACTTGTGCTGGTAACTGTAGCGCTCAGGACAGATAGTATCAGAAATATTTAAACAGTGCAAAGAGGGGAGGTCAAACCATTTGCATGAACGAAATAAATACATATTCCAGATTACTGTCTTACCCAATCATGTGGTCCAAATTAGGCTACATCTGTACTACTACATTCCCTTTTAAAACACATCGCCTTTGCTATGTTTACAGAAACTGCTCTAGAGATTTTGAGCTCCTAAAATGGAGACTTTTGAAAAACTAGCGTCCCCCTTTTAGTTTGAAAACTCCAAGAAAAGAAATCCCTGCTCTTACTTTTTTGCTGTTCCTCGTGAGTAGTATTTCCTAAGTCCTCCAACTCATATGATGAACTATGTCATCGGGGTAAAAAGCTCCATATCGACCATTTCTTAAAATTTGATAAAATTTTCTTTACCAACGCATGGTTGATGAGATTGTAAAGGTAAGGGTTGTGGTTACATAGCAGAGAATCAGCACGCTTGCTTTACAGAATATGTGCAAATCCATTTAAATACACAAACTTGACCAATTTACCACGTCCACCTCTGACCTCTAGTGGCTGTGTACGTAATTACTGCTAGAGGTCTGCGGTCTTTAAAACAACCATGTAGTTCGTATTACGCTGCTTCAAAATAATAATAATAATTTCATTTCATTTTTTGGAGTAGGACAGTTTCATATTTTCTGCAACTAAATAACCAACAGCAAGCAGGTATTGTTTTCATTTGTATCCCCCCCCCCCCCATTTAAAATACCTACATATAGATTGAGTGACTGTCCCTTACTACTACCCCCCACGGGACAGGCGCTGGGATGTGCATGGCTCTTCATTGACGTGGGTCGCTATCATCAGTAATTCAAAGGCAACTCCAGGGACTGGACTGGTTCTGAAAACGAAGCTCCAGGGAATGGCACATTTCTCTGAACAGAGCAACTGCTGGACCCTTCTAGTGTGAGTATTTTTCATATAGTATAAACATATTTTTTTTTCATTTGAATTATCTTAATTATTTTGAGAATCAGCTCACCAAGCAGGAGACTAATCTGCTTGCATCCAAACTACCAGTATATTCAGTACATACTCTAAAGCACACAGCATAAAGACCATTGCCTCACGACACAATGGGCTGTATTTTAACAATATATTTGCATGGAGCAATCACATTTAGGGCATTTCCAATCCACTTCTGCTAATTTAACAGCAGGAAAAATAGGGTATCTGTGCCATGCACATGGTTCCTAAGGGTTGTGCTTCCACTCTAAATTAAGCATGAGTGTGTTTAGGAGCATGGAACTAACAATCAACAGCGGTAGTGCTATCTCCCATTCCCTTTAAAAGACAGGTGGGCTTGCAGCTTGGTGGATTGCAATTAGAATCGCAGATTTGACAGAGGGAGGCTCGTCTGCAAAGGAAAGTAATTGTAGTGTCTTGTTGTCGATATATGTAATGTGAGTAGCACGTGATTTACGTTTTCTTCCTCTGGAATGTTCTGTTAGGGGCTCCTGTTAACCCCTGACCTTTGCTTTAACCCCTCTTTTGTTCGATTTTTACATATGATAACCTGAAGGAAACAGATGCTCTTTTTCTTTAGATAACAACGGACCTATATAAGTGTAAACCCTAAGCAGTGTCGGCAGAGCTGTCCTTTTGGCCGGACACTCTCCAAGTTCTGCAGTGCTTGAATTGATGCTGGTCTTTTTGTAATAAATCTTTATATACAATCAAGACGGTGTCGGCGGACTTTTCTTCAATACATCTTCACATCATCGCTACTTAGTATACAACATGATCTTGTCAAGTGCAAAGTGGATGCTCATGGGCACAACTGCAGATGCTATTTAAACAATGTGGGTGCTAGACACGAAAAAGGAAACTGCGCTAGTCTAAAACAGGCAAAGAACCCTGCATTATGCTTGGCGTCTTTTTAAATTGGGTGTGAAACAGAGCCCAGTGTTATCCATCCAACCATTATGCATATGCCTATCCTTTCGCTAAGGGCTGGAGCCAGAGAATGACCACATGATCACAGGGCTGACAGGAAGAGAAAAACAACCATTCTCACACACATAAACGCCTATGGGCAATTTAGAGTCTCCAATTAACCTAGGACACATGTCTTTGGACGGTGGAGTAACCAGAGAAAACCCACAGTCACAGGTAGAACATGCAAACTCCATTGAGAAAGGCGAAACCGGGATTCAAACCAAGAACCTTGTTGCAGTGGGGGCGACCGTCCTAACCACCGCAACTCTGACCAAAGCTAAATCCCTACCAAAGACAATATATATAGGGCAGGGTCGAGTGACAGAAAGACACACACACACACACACACACACACACACACACACACACACACACACTATGTACCACATTGATGGTTGTGATAGAACACGTCACCCAGAGTGGTTCATTGATGTGTTTTAATAGTTTTTCTTTGACAACACCATCTTCTACCTGAGCCCGGTCACTATCTGTGCCGTCACCCACGTCATGTCTCCATGTCTCACTGCAGCTGCTGTATTCCCGGGCTCTTTTCTCCAGGCTGGTGAAAGCAGCGAAACGTGATGAGCCCGGACGCTGTCAAACCATCGCTCGTCATTGCCCACGGTGTTTGCCGCTCAATCACTTCCCATCGGCCTCTCTGTCACATGCAGCGGACAGGTGGGGGACAGGATTCACTGAGCTTCCCTCAACCAGTGGGACTCCGGTGAGTCCATGTAACTTATACGGCAGCAGCTAGAAACGTAACAAACTCCCAGCACACCGTGGAGGAGAGCAGTGATGGCAGGGGTATGAGTACTTGTTTCAACACCTTTGACTGTTAATTCATCTTTAACTTGAGCATATGTTTAGGCTGGGATATTTGGATTACACAAGTGAAAAGGAATGTGTAAGTATAGAATCAAGCTTCCCTCTTCTACTACAGTATAAAACAAAGATGACATACCTTCTCTGGTTGCTCACAACTCCCACATCATCCCTCTGCTGTAAACACTCGAAAGACATCACAAACTCGCCCTATTATCACCTCTACACAGCTTTTTTTAGCCTCATTTAGTTCTGTGTTTTGGTTTTTCAGCACATTGACTGTTTCAGCTCAGCGACCTGGTTCCAGCAGCAGGCAGCTGTTTCGAGTGAAAGAAGCTCTAAAAACCTACCGCCTGCTACCCTACTCCACCACCAAACAGCAGGCAGACAAAATTACCGACAAAACGGACAGATGTGATTTCAGGAGTTGAAGTACTAATCCAGAGATGTAAGAGTGAATGAATGTTGCACATTTTGTTCGTTGAATCGCCTCCCCTTTTTTTGTTTCCGATGTGTCCCCCAACACAGATTATAAAACGTGACAGACCTTGTCTCAAAATAACCTTCCGACAAAACTACCTGTAATGGTGGAGGCTGATGGAAGAGGAGGCAGTGTCATGTGTTTCTGTTTGGCAGCTTTGGCAGAGAAGCTACTCCTATAGTGCCGACCAGTGCGGCAGACACATCCCTTGGCACACACTACCACACTGGGGTCATGACACACTTTTGGAAATCTGTCACAGCTGGTGATGAAAAAAAAGCTATCTGACATGTAGATATTAAGTGTGGACTGTACTGTAACAGGGTGAATGTTACGGGTTGCTACGGTTGTGCTGAAGAAATAAATGTTTAGTGATTATTGAAAACAACAAAAAATATCTATAGATTAGAGAACATAAAATTTGTTTCACAATTGGTACAACATATGACACCTTCAGTCCTTAAACCCTTATTTCGAAAAACTAATAATAAATACAAGGTATGTAATATGTCTGTTTAAATGTCCCCATGTGTTCAGTTGGCCACGCTGTATGCACTGATGTCTTTTCTCTGTTCATTGTATCGAGGGGCGTAACGCTGGTTGTGGCTGGTCGTCACTGGGATGATGAACACGTTCAGATGCACACTCTCACAGCGACAGTGAGCAGCACCATGCTGGGGCCTGTTTACAGCAGCCTCAGCACACGATTACACACAAATCAACATCACATCAACCCCTCTGAACACACACACACAGAGTAAAATTCAGCCTATCTCAACTATTATCAGTTGGGAGGATTTTTGGAGTTGTGGGTGAGTCTGACTGCAAGCTGGTTGCCAACCTAAACCTGCAAATAGTAAATGGACTATATTAATATAGCGCTTTTCTTTCCTAGTCTTATTGATGTACCAGCTGTCAATCATTCTCCAATGTATATTGTGCTTTATCGACTATTTTACTCTACATTAGATCACAATGCACAAAATCACCATCATGTTATATTGGAGCAGACTTGAAACTAGAATTAGTCAGTTTCTCATAGACTTCTATAGAAACAACCAGTGAGTCGCCCTCTGCCGGTCTGACCCGGTGACTTTGTCCATATTAATATTCAGTCTATGCATTTGAGTCAACAGTCAATCAGAAACAAGTATTTTTGATGGCCAGTACTCTCTCTCGATATCTGTACCATGAACTGTGTATGAAGGCGGATGACGCGTCTCCTTTTCCTAAGCTGGAATGTCTTGGATGAAGGTGCTGCCATCTTCAGTGTGGCAGGCGTGATCGAGGTTTGGAGCCGCGGAATCGAGGTATCGCCAATATGCTCAACCATTGGCGAGTCAGTCTCAGCTCTCGATCATGACATGCGGCACGTTTTTTTTTACAATCAACTCTAATCAAAACCAAACTTAGCAGAAAATTGAACACTTGAACATGCATCAGCGTAATAAGAACGAGCTAAAATTACAGAAAATGTCTCTTTAAAAAAACAACTAAAAAAACTTATGGTTAGTGGTCCATGTGCCAACCATTAACATGAAGGAGGGCGGGTTTATGACCTATACTGTAGCCAGCCAACAGGGGCGATCAAGATGATTTGACTTCACTTTTGTACGATGTCATGTCGTCCATCTTTACATACAGTCTATGGTCTGTATCCTACTTTAAACTCCACCATCCTCTGATGTGTGCACAAGGCCCAGCTAGTTAGAAAAAGACAAGAAAATTAAGTTTCAAGTAAACTTGAAATTGCGCTCAAGTTTTGAACTCAAACTCAAAATGACTTTGAAGAGAGATGGACTGAAATGAGGCAGTGTTGCACACAGAACAGACATCCAGGCATGGTGGTGTTTGGGAGAGGCTCAGAGTGAGCAGGGCTGTGAGGGCGATGTGTGCCTCGCAGCTCTGTTTTTATTACTGAGGGATTTACAGGAAGTGGTGAAGGCTCAGTTCAAGGGTTTGTTTTTCACATTAAACAGACTTTCACTGAGAATGAGATGCTGAGGCTGTGTGTTCTACCTTGAGAACAGAATTGGGATAGAAGACAGATTCTCTTTGCCAGTGCCTTTCCTCCCGCTGTCACCCTCCTTTTTCTTACTATCTGCCACTCAGCAGGACAGAGCAGGGTTATGCTTTTCAATTTGAATTTGAAATTATCTCTTGGTCGTGGGAACAGAAAAATTAGTACTCAGTGATCCACTTACTAATTCTCAGGTGCCTCATCCTTGTCTTACAAGAATAAACGTTCACATTCATCCTCCAGTCAAATCAAAGCACTAGGTTAAAGGACCAGTGTGAAGGTAACATTTTGTTAATCGCGTTCTTTGTTATTTTTAAGAAAATAATGAATATATATAAATCTGTGGAGATTGTCATTAATTCAGGTCATAGTGACAAGGGTGTTGAATCAGGAGCAACAGTTTCTTGTGCAGTGTGGGTTTGTTGAACATTAACACTGTCCACACCCCACAGGGATGAAACACCTGGTTCACCACAACTCAAAGTCCACTTTCTCCTGATTTAACCCCCTCGGGAAAAATTTATATTTCATAATCATCTATTTCATTCATTTCAGTGTAACCCAAAACAATTTTTTTCCATACACGAAAAAGGAGCAGGAAGAAGAAAAATCTTTTTAGATTTTTTGGATTTCCTTTCTTTTTACAAATCAAAACTAAATAAATTATACTTTTATTCAATTATATTAATCAATAGCAATCATTATATCTTAATCATTACTCCATACATACATACATACATACATACATATGTATGGATATTTTTCTTTGTAATTTTTTTTAAATGAGCAATATTTGAGCAACATTTAAAATCATTGTCCAGAGAATTCCACAGTTTCACACCATATACAGGAATACACATCCGCTTTGATGTGGTGCGAGGACATAGACTTTTGAAATTGTATTTCCTTCTGTGATCCTCATCATTTGATATAAACAGCTTCTGTATATTTTCAGGTCCATTTCTGGCTTTAAACATAACCAATAATATTTTTTAGATCAACTAAACGTTTAAGTTTCAACACTTGATACTTGATAAACAGTTTGTTGGTATGTTCTCTTACATTGAACTTGTTTATGAGTCTTATTGCTGTTTTCTGTAACATATACAAGTGGCTAATAAATGTAAGAACTGCAATTCTTTTGCTCACTTTCCTTTTTCATATATTCTATATGAATCCTTTTGTACAGTGGGAGAAAGTAGAGACGCATCCTCCAACTACAGACTAAGTTGAATACTGATAACTCAACGACTTAAAGTTATTGAACAATTGTCCACTTATAGAGCTTTCAGCTGCCTTAAAGGGAACAGCCAGTCAGAATATCTCCCTTGTGGACCACAGATGGGCCTGACAATGGCAGCGGTGAGACTGA